>NC_045999.1:3664157-3734157 GCF_010909765.2 Amblyraja radiata | reverse complement strand
GTGTGTGTCTCTGTGTGTGTGTGTGTCTCGTGTGTGGTGTGTTTGTCTTGTGTCTGTGTGTGTGTCTCTGTTGTGTGTAGTTCTCTGTGTGTTGTCTGTGTGTGTGTGTCTCTGTGTGTGTGTGTCTGTGTGTGTATCTGTGTCTGTTTCTGTGTGTGTGTGTGTATGTGTGTGTGTATATATGTGTGTGTATATATGCGTGTGTGTATATATATATGCGTGTGTGTATATATATGCGTGTGTGTATATATATGCGTGTGTGTGTGTGTATGTGTGTGTGTATATATGTGTGTGTGTATGTATATGTATGTGTGTGTGTGTGTGTGTGTGTGTATATATGTGTGTGTGTGTGTGTATATATATGTGTGTGTGTGTGTCTATCTGTGTGTGTTGTGTGTGTCTCTCTATGTGTGGTGTCTCTGTGTGTGTGTGGTGTGTGTGTTCTGTGTGTGTGGTGTGTGTCTCCCTGTGTGTGTGTGTGTCTCGCTGTGTGTGTGTGTCTCGCTGTGTGTGTGTGTGTGTGTCTCGATGTGTGTGTGTGTGTGTCTCGCTGTGTGTGTGTGGTCTCGCTGTGTGTGTGTGTCTCGCGCTGTGTGTGTGTGTGTGTGTGTCTTGTCTCGCTGTTGTGTGTGTCTCGCTGTGTGTGTGTGTGTTCTCGCTGTGTGTGTGTGTTCTCCTCTGTGTGTGTGTGTCTCGCTTGTGTTTCTCGCTCTGTGTGTTGTGTGTGTCTCGCTCTGTGTGTGTGTGTGCTGAGCTCTGTGTGTGTGTGTGTGCTGAGCTCTGTGTGTGTGTGTGTGCTGCGCTCTGTGTGTGTGTCTCGCTCTGTGTGTGTGTGTCTCGCTCTGTGTGTGTGTGTGTCTCGCTCTGTGTGTGTGTGTTCGCTCTGTGTGTGTGTGTGATCTCGCTCTGTGTGTGTGTGTGTCTCGCTCTTGTGTTTGTGTGTTTGTGTGTGTGTCTCTACTCTGTGTTGTGTGTGTCTCGCCATGTTGTGTGTGTGTGTCTCGCTTGTGTGTGTGTGTGTTGTCTCGCTCTGTGTGTGTGTGTGTCTCTCTCTGTGTGTGTGTGTGCTCTGTGTGTGTGTGTGTGTGTCTCGATCTGTGTGTGTGTGTGCATTCTGTGTGTGTGTGTGTGTTCTGTGTGTGTGTGCTCTGTGTGCTCTGTGTGCGCTCTGTGTGTGTGTGTGTTGTCTCGCTCTGTGTGTGGTGTTTGTGTGTCTCGCTTGTGTGTGTGTGTGTCTCGCTCTGTGTGTGTGTGGTGTGTGTATCGCTATGTGTGTGTGTGTGTGTGTGTGTGTGCTGTGTCTCGCTCGTGGTGTGTGTGTGTCTCGCTCTGTGTGTGTGTGTGTGTGTGTCGTCTTTGTCTGTGTGGTGTGTGTCTCGCTTGTGTGTGTGTGTGTATGTCTGTGTGGTGTGTGTTAGTATGTTGTGTGTTGTCTGTGTGTGTGTGTGTGTATCGTGTGTGTGTGTGTGTGTGTGTGTGTGTGTGTCTCGCTGTGTGTGTGTGTGGTCGGATGTTGTGTGTGTGTTGTGTGTGTAGTGTGTGGTGTGTGTGTGTGTGGTGTATGGGTGTGTGTTTCTGTTTGTGTGTGTGTGTGTATGTGTGTGTGTGTGTGTGGTGTTGGTGTGTGTGTGTGTATATGTGTGTGTGTGTGTGTCTAGACTGTGTGTGTCTGTGTTGTGTGTGTGGGTCTGTGTGTGTGTGTGTCTCGTGTGTGTGTTGTCTCGTGTGTGTGTGTGTGTGTGTGTGTGTGATGTGCTATTGTGTGTGGTGTTATGTGTGTTGTGTGTGTGTTGTGTGTGTCTGTGTATCTGTGTGTGTGTGTTGATGTGTGGTGTGTGTGTTGTGTGTGTGTGTGTGTATGTGTGTGTGTGTAAGTATGTGTGTGTGTGTGTGTGTATAGATGTGTGTGTGTGTATTCGTGATCGGTGTGGTGTATACTGGTGTGTGTGTATGGGGTGTGTGTGTGTATGATGTGTTGGTGTAGATGTGTGTGTGTGATGTCTGTGTGTGTGGTGTGTGTGTGTGTATATTGTGTTGTGTGTGTATAGATGTGTGTGTGTGTGTATAGATGTGTGTGTGTGTGTATAGATGTGTGTGTGTGTATAGATGTGTGTGTGTGTGTATAGATGTGTGTGTGTGTGTATAGATGTGTGTGTGTGTGTGTATAGATGTGTGTGTGTGTGTGTGTATAGATGTGTGTGTGTGTATAGATGTGTGTATAGATGTGTGTGTGTGTATAGATGTGTGTGTGTGTATAGATGTGTGTGTGTGTGTATAGATGTGTGTATAGATGTGTGTGTGTGTGTATAGATGTGTGTGTGTGTGTATAGATGTGTGTGTGTGTATAGATGTGTGTGTGTATAGATGTGTGTGTGTGTATAGATGTGTGTGTGTGTATAGATGTGTGTGTGTGTATAGATGTGTGTGTGTGTATAGATGTGTGTGTGTGTATAGATGTGTGTGTGTGTATAGATGTGTGTGTGTGTGTATAGATGTGTGTGTGTGTATAGATGTGTGTGTGTGTATAGATGTGTGTGTGTGTATAGATGTGTGTGTGTGTATAGATGTGTGTGTGTGTATAGATGTGTGTGTGTGTATAGATGTGTGTCACTAACCCAGCTTCCCTTCCCTCCCGCACCACCCCCTCCCCGGGCACTTTCCGTTGCAACCGCAAGAAATGCAACACCTGTCCCTTCACCTCCCCCCTCGACTCCATTCAAGGTCCCAAGCAGTCGTTCCAGGTGCGACAAAGGTTCACCTGTATCTCCTCCAACCTCATCTACTGCATCCGCTGCTCTAGATGTCAGCTGATTTACATCGGTGAGACCAAGCGTAGGTTGGGCGACCGTTTCGCCGAACACCTCCGCTCAGTCCGCAATAACCTACCTGACCTCCCGGTGGCTCAGCACTTCAACTCCCCTCCCATTCCCAATCCGACCTCTCTGTCCTGGGTCTCCTCCATTGCCAGAGTGAGCAACAGCGGAAATTGGAGGAACAGCACCTCATATTCCGTCTGGGGTCCTTGCGTCCTTATGGCATCAACATTGAATTCCCCCAATTTGGCTAGCCTGTGCTGTCTCCTCCCCTTCCTTCACCCTCTAGCTGTCTCCTCCCACCCTCCCATCCGCCCGCCCTCGGGCTCCTCCTCCTCCTCCCTTTTTCCTGCTTTCTTTCCCCACCCCCCATCAGTCTGAAGAAGGGTTTCGGCCCGAAACGTCGCCTATTTCCTTCGCTCCATAGATGCTGCTGCACCCGCTGAGTTTCCCCAGCAATTTTGTGTACCTTGTGTGTGTATAGATGTGTGTGTGTATAGATGTGTGTGTGTATAGATGTGTGTGTGTATAGATGTGTGTGTGTATAGATGTGTGTGTGTATAGATGTGTGTGTGTATAGATGTGTGTGTGTATAGATGTGTGTGTGTATAGATGTGTGTGTGTATAGATGTGTGTGTGTGTATAGATGTGTGTGTGTGTGTATAGATGTGTGTGCGTGTATAGATGTGTGTGCGTGTATAGATGTGTGTGTGTGTATATATGTGTGTGTGTATATATGTGTATATATATATACACACGCACACACACACACACATATATACATCTATATGTGTGTGTGTATACCGCCACAGGGGTCGGGCAATGGAAATCCTGCTTACAGCAACAGCATCACAAATACATATATGCATACATACACACACATAATACGCGCACACACACATATATATATATGTGTATATGTATATATGTATATGTATATGTGTATATGTATATGTGTGTATATGTGTGTGCGCGTATTATGTGTGTGTATGTATGCATATATGTATTTGTGATGCTGTTGCTGTAAGCAGGATTTCCATTGCCCGACCCCTGTGGCGGTGTATATGGACAACAAACTCGACTTGACCTTGAAGTTTGCGCGTTTTTTTTTTCCTTTTGTCCAATTGATTACGAGATAAAATTCCCGCGGCCGGGCGCGCCGCCAGGGCGATCCGCGCAAACTCCCTCTGCCCGGACATGCCCTAGTGTCTGCTTCCAGTGGTTACACTGCCAGGGGAGCTTCTCTCTGGAGAAATTTGCTGCACTGGCGGTGAACGCGTTACAACGGTGCAAGACAAACCATTTGGCCCGCGATCACAAGGAAGTTTGGACATTGAAAGTCACTAAAGCCCCGGGAGCGAAGGCAAAAGAGAAGCATTGACAATAGACAATAGGTTCAGGAGTAGGCCATTGTGCCCTTCGAGCCACTCCCAGCACCGCCATTCAATATGATCATGGCTGATTATCCACAATCAGTACCTGCTTTCTCCCCATATCCATAGATTCCTTGTTTAAGAGGAACTGCAGATGCTGGAAAATCGAAGGTAGACAAAAGTGCTGGAGAAACTCAGCGGGTGCAGCAGCATCTATGGAGCGAAGGAAATAGGCAACGTTTCGGGACGAAACCCAAAGGAAATAGGCAACGTTTCGGGTCGAAACCCGAAGGGTTTCGGGACGAAACGTTGCCTATTTCCTTCGCTCCATAGATGCTGCTGCACCCGCTGAGTTTCTCCAGCACTTTTGTCTACCTTCCATAGATTCCTTTACCCCTAAGAGCTAAATCTAACTATGTATAGGTGGATCTGGAAATCAAAGCACTCGATTGTGTCTGTTGATTACAAAGTATCAGGCGGTGTAAGAGAAAGAGAGGAGAGCTGTGTGGATGAATTTGCTAATGCAACAGTTAATCCCTGAAGGTTGAAGGATCGGCAGATGCTGTCAAGCTATATCAAAGTCAAGCTATACTTTACTGCCATTCAGTCCTTTCGGTCTGAACGAAATGTCCTTGCCTCGCAGTCATACATATAATACAAATTACAAAAACACACAATAATCACAAATTTAACATCCACCACAGTGAGCTCACACTGAGATTTTTTTCACACAGAGAGTGGTGAATCTCTGGAATTCTCTGCCACAGAAAGTATTTGAGGCCAGTTCATTGGCTATATTTAAGAGGGAGTTAGATGTGGCTAAAGGGATCAGGGGGTATGGAGAGAAGGCAGGGATGGGATACTGAGTTGGATGATCAGCCATGATCATATTGAATGGCGGTGCAGGCTCGAAGGGCCGAATGGCCTAATCCTGCACCTGTTTTCTATGTTTCTATGACACGAAAAGCTGGAGTAACTCAGCGGGCCAGGTAGCATCTCTAGAGGGAAGGAATGGGTGTGCAGGCTCGAAGGGCCGAATGGCCTACTCCTGCACCTATTGTCTATGTTTCTATGTTTCACCAGGCACCCTCCTCACTGTGATGGAAGGCAAACGTCTTAAAGTCTTTGAAGATAGACACAAAAGGCTGGAGTAACTCAGCGGGAGAGAGAGGGGGGATAGTTGTCGTGTCGGCAAAGACGCTAGACGCTAGAGTTGTCGGTTTCAGATGCTGTGAGTGTGTGTGTGTGGTTACTGTGGAAGCTGGAGGCGTGGTATTTCCAAGGGGCCACGCCAAGACTTGGGAAGTAGCTGGGCGTGTTCTCCCAGTGGCCGGTGCAAGCAGCCTCTCCGTCTCAGGGAAGAGAAAATACAAAAATGCTGGAGTAACTCAGCGGGACAGGCGGCTGCACCCTCTGGAGAGAAGGAATGGGTGATGTTTCGGGTCGAGACCCTTCTTCAGACTGACGTGTGGAATATTGAACGTGGTGGTGGTGGGCTGGACAAACCGCTCTGGGTTGGACCTGCCACTCGGCGGCCGTTTTGCTGGGGGGGGGTTTTTGGAAGGGTTCTCTCCCGGCCTGGTAACTGACAAATGGCCGATTTGACCACCGGCCGAGGGTGGCTGCACGGTGAGGATTGGCACCACGGCTTGGGGGCGAGGGGGAGCTGGTGTGGCAAGGAATTCCTGCGGTCCTCCCCCCTCACCCTCAAGGATCTCGGCAGGAGTTACGAGGAAGTCTACAGAGCGACGGGGTCCCCGTTCCATTTCCAGGTAAAGTAATAATAATAATAATGGATGGGATTTATATAGCGCCTTTCTAATACTCAAGGCGCTTTACATCGCATTATTCATTCAGTCCTCAGTCACACTCGGTGGTGGTAAGCTACTTCTGTAGCCACAGCTGCCCTGGGGCAGACTGACGGAAGCGTGGCTGCCAATCTGCGCCTACGGCCCCTCCGACCACCACCAATCACTCACACACATTCACACACAGGCAAAGGTGGGTGAAGTGTCTTGCCCAAGGACACAACGACAGTATGCACTCCAAGCGGGATTCGAACTGGCTACCTTCCGGTCGCCAGCCGAACACTTAGCCCATTGTGCCATCTATCGTTCCATTCATCTTTCGGATCACGATAGATTCTTGGTTAGTTCTCCATAGATTCTTTGCCGCACAAGACTGTGGAGGCCAAGTCCATGGATATTTTTAAGGCAGAGATGTAGTATCTTGATTACTGCAGGTGTCAGAGGTTATTGGGGGGGGGGGGGGGGGGGGGCAGAAGAATGGGGTTAGGAAGGAGAGATAGATCAGCCATGATTGAATGGTGGAGTAGACTTGATGGGCCGAATGGCCTAAATCTACTCCTATCACTTATGATCTTATGAGATAGATTCTAGATTAGTACAAGGGTGTCAGAGGTTATGGGGAGAAGGCAGGAGAATGGGGTTAGGAGGGAGAGATAGATCAGCCGTGATTGAATGGCGGAGTAGACTTGATGGGCCGAACGGCCTCATTCCACTCCTATCCCTTATGACAAGTTACTTTATAAATGGTGAATGGGACTAGTGTAGCTGGGACTAGTGTAGCTGGGACATGTTGGCCGGTGTGGGCAAGTTGGGCCAAAAGGCCTGTTTCCACACTGTATCACTCTATGACTCGTCCCCTTCTGAAAAGAACATCCTTGAATTCAGAGGCTATGACCTCCGGCCCTGGACTCTACCACTAGTGGAAACATCCTCTCCACATCCATGTATTTCACTATTCTGTAAGTTTCAATAAGGTCCCCCCTCATTCTTCTAAACTCCAGCGAGTACAGGCCCAGTGCCAACAAATGCTCATCAAAGGTTCACCTACTCCTTCCTGGGGTCATCCTTGTAAACCTCCTCTGGACCCTCTCCAGAGCCAGCACATCCTTCCTCAGGATAAGGTGCCCAAAGTTTGCTCACAATATTCCAAATGTGGCCTTACAAACCTCTGTACCTCTTGCCTGGTGGGAGTGGGGAGAAGAGGAAGTGTCTCTATGATGATGCTGCTGGCCTTGCCGAGGCAGCGTGAGGTGTAGATGGAGTCAATGGAATGGAGGTTGGTTTGTGTGATGGTCTGGGCTGCGTCCGCAACACTCTGCAATTTCTTGCGGTCCTAAAGCCCTGTCCCACGGTACGAGTTCATTCCAAGAACTCTCCCGAGTTTTTAAAAATTTAAACTCGTGGTAAGCACGGAGAATGAACGTAGCGGGTACGTCGGAGCTCGGGGGCGGCTCGTAAAGCTAACGGCAGGTACTCGGGAAGACTCGCTAACGGCAGGTAAGCTCGTGAAGATTTTTCAACATGTTGAAAAATGTCCACGAGAGCCCCGAGTACCGACGAGCGGCCATTACCGTAAATCTCCGAGTTCGAATCAGGGAAAACTCGGGAGAGCTCTTGGAATGAACTCGCACCGTGGGACAGGAGGTTTTGATGGATGGAGCTGTTCCCAAAACTAGGCTGTGACGCATACCGGTAAAATGCTTTCTGTGGCGCTGCCTCTGACAAGCCCGATGACCGAAGTGACCGCAGAGAGCAAGGTACAAGGGGGGCAGTCAGTGAGTGAGTAGGGATGTCAGACAGCGAGGTGGGACGATGGATGGTGAGAATGGAGAACCGCGTGAGTCCCAGCGGTCGGTCGAAGACACTCTGCACAAAACAACAAGGGCGGTCACAGTGGCGCTGCGGCAGAGTTGCTGCCTTACAGCGCTTGGAGACCCGGGTTCGATCCTGACCACGGGTGCTGTCTGTACAGAGTTTGTACGTTCTCCCCATGACCTGCGTGGGGTTTTTTCCGAGATCTTCGGTTTCTTCCCACACCCCAAAGACGTGCAGGTTTGTAGGTTAATTGGCTTGCAGTCCTCATAGCCCTTGGTATCAATGTAAAATTGTCGCTAGTGGGTGTAGGATGGTGTTACAGTGCACGGGGATCGCTGGTCGGCGCGGACCCGGTGGGCCGAAGGGCCTGTTTCCCCACTGTATCTCTAAACTAAACAAGGGACCCAGCGTAAAGTGGGGGGTGGGGGGGGTGCAGGGGTGCAGAAGAGAAGGAAGTGGGACCATCAAGACTATGTTGAAATTTTTTGTAACTTTAATAGCGCCCTATATGTGGCGACTCTTTGCACACTTGTGTACTGAATGCAAAACAAAGAATATCACTGTACCCAGAACATGTGACAATAAAATATCAATCAATCATTAAATACACCAAAGATGACACTAAAAGCTGGAGTAAAACCCCTGTCCCACGGTACGAGTTCATTCCAAGAGTTCTCCCCGAGTTTGCCCTGATTCAAACTCAGAGATTTACGGTAATGGCCGCTCGTCGGTACTCGGGGCTCTCGTGGACATTTTTCAACATGTTGAAAAATCTTCATGAGTCTTCCCGTGCTTACCTGCCGTTAGAGTTACGAGCCGCTAAGAGACGTCCCCGAGATCCGACGTACCCACTATGTTCATTCTCCGTGCTTACCACGAGTTTGATTTTTTTTAAACTCGGGAGAGCTCTTGGAATGAACTCGCACCGTGGGACAGGGCTGTAACTCAGCGGTTCAGGCAGCATCTCTGGACAAAAGGAATAGGTGATGTTTTTTGGGTGGAGACCCTTTTTCAGACTGGGAGTCAGGGGAAAGGGAAACAAGAGATATCGACGATGATGTAGAGAGAGAGAGATAGAACAAATGAATGAAAGATATGCAAAAATGTAACGATAATCTAGGAAACAGGCTGTGAGCTAGGTGAAAATGTGTTACAGACAATGAAACTCAACAAGATGACTTTGAAGCTGGTATAACAACGAGTGTGGGATGGACGGAGAGGGGGGGGGATGCCAGGGTTATTTGAAGTTAGGGAAATCAATACAATGAAGTATACAAAGATATAATGTGCTCATGAGAGTATTTAATCAAGTGAACAGTCTGACTGGTCGGAGAACTAGGATGGGAGAGGGATGGAGAGAGAGGGAATGCAGGGTTACTTGTAGATGAATCAATATTCATCCCACTGGGTTGTAAGTTGCCCAAGTGAAATATGAGATGCTGTTCCTCCTACACAATAAATAGACCACCTCTGTTGGCCTTTATCTGCTTATTTATGTGTATATTGAACTGAACTGTTCTGTATTTATGTTTACAATGCTCTGTTGTGCTGCAGCAAGCAAGAATTTCATTGTCCTATCTGGGACAATAAACTCTCTTGACTTGACTTGGCATGTTGGCCTTTATAACAAGAGGAATCGAGTATAGGAGCAAAGAGGTCCTTCTGCAGTTGTACAGAGCCCTAGCGAGACCACACCTGGAGTATTGTGTGCAGTTCTGGTCCCTAATTTGAGGTAGGACATTCTTGCTATTGAGGGAGCGTAGCGTAGGTTCACAAGGTTAATTCCCGGGATGGCGGGACTGTCATATGCTGAGCGAATGGAGCGGCTGGGCTTGTACACTCTGGAGTTTAGAAGGATGAGAGAGGATCTTATTGAAACAAGTAAGATTATTAAGGGTTTGGACACGCTAGAGGCAGGAAACATGTTCCTGATGTTGGGGGAGTCCAGAACCACTCCTGCACCTATTGTCTATTGTCTATTGTGCAGATATGTGTGGTATTAACTCTTCAATGGTCGGCTTGCACTCTCCTTGTTCAGCAACTAAGGCGGCACGTTGACACAACGGTAGAGTTGCTGCCTCACAGCGCTTACAGCGCCAGAGACCCGGGTTCGATCCTGACTATGGATGCTTGTCTCTATGGAGTTTGTCCGTTCTCCCCGTGACCTGCGTGGGTTTTCTCCGAGATCTTCGGATTCCTCCCCCACTCCAAAGGCGTATAGGCATGTAGGTTAATTGGCTTGGTATAAATGTAAAATTTTCCGAGTGTGTGTGTGTGTGTGGGATAGTGTTAATGTGCGGGGATCGCTGGTTGGTGAGGACCCGGTGGGCTGAAGGACCTGTTTCCGCGCTGTATCTCTAAACTAAACTAAACCACAACAATGGGCCTTTGTGGGAAAGTTAAGACAATGTTGACAATGTTTTACTTGAATTATATAAATTGTGGCCGGAAATGTGTCCCCTCTCAGTGTAAATCTCTGTTCCTGCTTCTTGTACATACGTGTGATTATTCCTCTGTTAAGTAAGATTTTTACTGAAGATCGACACAAAAAGCTGGAGTTAAGGGCCTGTCCAACTTTCCCGAGTTATTCACAAATTCTCCCGAGTTTTCAAACTCGCAGAATGTTCGTAAAGAGTCCGTAGGAGTCCGTGGATATATCGTAGCGGCTCGTTATTCCAGCCGTACGTGCTCAGGGCATCAGGTAAGTCGGGACGTTTTTTCAGCATGATGAAAAATGTCCACGAGTAAACAAAATTGCCACGAGTACATACAGCTGGCGTAACGAGCCGCTACGATATATCTACGGACTCCAACGGACTCTTTACGAACATTCTGCGAGCTTGAAGACTCGGGAGAATTCGTGAATGATTCAGGAAAGTGGGACAGGCCCTTAACTCAGCGGGACTGGCAGCATCTCTGGAGAAAAGGAATAGGTGACGTTTCAGGTCTAGGCCCTTCTTCCGCTCTGCCCATTGTACAATTCCACCTACCTGAACTAGGTCCCTGGACCTTTGTGCTTTGTTGATTCGAGTGCAGGCAGTCCCAGGCGATGTTTAATTTAGCTTTTATTGTTAATAAGTGATAGGAGCAGAATTAGGCCATTCGGCCCATCAAGTCTACTCCGCCATTCAATCATGGCTGATCTATCTCTCCCTCCTAACCCCACTATCCTGCCTTCTTCCCATAACCTCTGACACCTGTACTAATCAAGAATCTATCTCTGCCTTAAATATATCCATTGACTTGGCCTCCACAGCCTTCTGTGGCAAAGAGTTCCATAGATTCACCACCCTCTCACTAAAGAAATTCCTCCTCATCTCCTTCCTAAAAGAAAGTCCTTTAATTCTGTGGCTAAAACCTCTAGTCTTAATGCCCCTGTCCCACTTAGGAAACCTGAACGGAAACCTCTGGAGACTTTGCGCCCCACCCAAGGTTTCCGTGTCATTCCCGGAGGTTGCAGGTGGTTGCCGGAGGTTGCAGGTAGTGGAAGCAGGTAGGGAGACTGACAAAAACCTCTGGGAACCTCCGGGGACCGCACGGAAACCTTGGGTGGGGGGCGCAAAGTCTCCAGAGGTTTCTGTTCAGGTTTCCTAAGTGGGACAGGGGCATAAGACTCTCCCACTAGTGGAAACATCCACTCTATCCAAGCCTTCCACTGTTCTGTATGTTTCAATGAGGTCCCCCCTCATTCTTCTAAACTCCAGCGAGTATAGGCCCAGTGCCGTCAAACAAGAGTACAGTGAAAAGCTTTTTGTTTGTGTGATATCCGGTCGAAGAAAAGGCTATACATGATTATAATGAAGCCGCCCACAGATAAAGGATAAGATTTTCATTCTACAGAACTGCCCTGAAACAGATTTCTCTGAGTCAGACGCAGCAGTTTCTATAGTAACCCACATCCTATCACTCTAGATAGACACAAAATGCTGGAGTAACTCAGCGGGACGGGCAGCATCTCTGGATAGAAGGAATGGGTGACGTTTCGGGTCAAGTCCCTTCTTCAGACTGAATGAACAGTTGTAGGTTTGTTAGTAAATTGGCTCTGTAAGATTCCCCTCATGTATAGGGAGTGGATGGGAAAGTGGAATAACATGGAACTGATGTGAATGGGCAATCGATGGTTGGTGTGGAATCGGTAGGCTGTTACCTTGCAGTATCTCTATCTCCTTCTACACACGTATGCTATCATGCTTTCATTTCATTGAATAATTACACTAACACTATCCGTAAGTAATTTAACGAAATACATGCTGTGTCCCGCCATTCAGGAATATCATTAAACATTTTGCTATTCTCAATACTACGTTGAGAAAAATTTAAGAAATTGGAGAATTTATTTGTATTACCTTAAGTCGAGTCATTTGTAACCCAGGGGTGCCCTGTGTACCTGTCTAACGTGGTGATAATATCTGCCTCCATCACCTCTTCAGGCACCACATTCCACACTTCCCTCTGTATGATCTCATTATTGCTCGGAGTAGGATTAGGCACATTCGGCCCATCAAGTCTACTCCGCGATTGAATCATGGCTGATCTTATCAGACAGATAGATTCTTGATTAGTACGGGTGTCGGGGTTTATGGTACATGGATAATATAGAGGAATATGGGCCAAATGTGGGCAGGTGGGACATGCGTAGATTGGGCATCTTGGTCAGCATGGGCAAGATAGGCTGAAGGGCCTGTTGTCATGTTGTCTATGACTCCAATGATGCTGATAGAACCATAGAAACATAGAAAATAGGTGCAGGAGTAGGCCATTCGGCCCTTCGAGCCTGCACCGCCATTCAATATGATCATGGCTCATCCAACTCAGTATCCCATCCCTGCCTTCTCTCCATACCCCCTGATCCCTTTAGCCACAAGGGCCACATCTAACTCCCTCTTAAATATAGCCAATGAACTGTGGCCTCAACTATCTTCTGTGGCAGAGAATTCCACAGATTCACCACTCTGTGACAAAAATGTTTTCCTCATCTCGGTCCTAAAAGATTTCCCCCTTATCCTTAAACTGTGACCCCTTGTTCTGGACTTCCCCAACATCGGGAACAATCTTCCTGCATCTAGCCTGTCCAACCCCTTAAGAATTTTGTACGTTTCTATAAGATCCCCCCTCAATCTTCTAAATTCTAGCGAGTACAAGCCGAGTCTATCCAGTCTTTCTTCATATGAAAGTCCTGCCATCCCAGGAATCAGTCTGGTGAACCTTCTCTGTACTCCCTCTATGGCAAAAATGTATTTCCTCAGATTACGAGACCAAAACTGTACACAATACTCCAGGTGTGGTCTCACCAAGACCCTGTACAACTGCAGTAGAACCTCCCTGCTCCTATACTCAAATCCTTTTGCTGTGAATGCTAACATACCATTGGCTTTCTTCATTGATGCACTGAGCTGGCATGAACTCAGCAGGATGAATCGGGTCCGAAGAAGGATCTCAACCTAAAACGTCACCCGTTCCTTCTCTCCAGAGATGCTGCCTGTTCCGCTGAGTTACTCCAGCATTTTGTGTCTATCTTCGGGATAAATGGGGTCTCCTTTGTTGCAATTATATACCAGAAAGGTACAAACATAAAGAAGCTTTGGACAGAGGATTGCATGGTGGCACAGTGGTAGAGTTGCTGCCTCACATCGCCAGAGACCCGGGTTCGATCCCACCTACGGGCGCTGTCTGCACGGAGTTTATCCCTTCTCCCCGTGACCTGCGTGGGTTTCCTCCGAGATCTTCGGTTTCCTCCCACACTCCAAAGACGTGCAGATTTGTAGGCTGATTGGCTTCGGTGTAAATGTAAAAATTGTCCCCAGTGTGTGTAGGGTAGTGTTAATGTGCGGGGATCGCTGGTCGGCGCGGACCCGGTGGGCCGAAGGGCCTGTTACCGCGCTGTATCTCCAAACTAAACTAGACTATAATGCTGAGGAGTGTTTTAATATCCTATAGAGTGAGGAATATTCTCCCTGTGACAAGATGAACTAAAATCTGGTTGTTGATGCACAGTTGTTGTTGGGGAACTGTGCTGCTTTGGTTGCAGTGGTTACCATAGTAACCCACTGGATGATTCAGGGAAATGTCATGAAGTACCAAATGATTATTAAAGCCAGCTTTACTTCTCCCCCCCCCCCTCCCTCCCCCTGTAAAACAATATTGAGTTTATACATTTTCCTCCCACCATCACCACCATCAAACCCGGATTGGAATTTGGATAAAATCATTCAGGGATGTTTTTTTTTTAGTTTTAGAGATACAGCATGGAAACAGGCCCTTCGGCCCACTGACTCCGCACCGACCAGCGATCCCCGCACATTGACACTTCCCTACACACTCTAGGGACAATGTACACTTATACCAAGCCGATTAATCAACGATTATTGGAGTGTGGCTGGAAACTGGAGCACCCGGGGAAAACCCACGCAGTCACGGGGAGAACGTGCAAACTCCGTAATGACAGCACCCGTAGTTGGGGTCGAACCCGGGCCTCCGGCGCTGCAAGTGCTGTAAGGCAGCGACTCTACCGCTGCGCCACCTTGCTGCAGTATTGTGTAATCCCACCATTGCATCCACTTCCTAGTTACTAGGGGCAATATACAGAGGGCCAATTAACGCACAAACCCTTCGGGCCCACCAAGGCCGCACCGACCAGCGATCCCCGCACATTAACACTACCCTACACACACTAGGGATAATTTACACATATACCAAAGCCAATTAACCTACAAATCTGTACGCCGTTGGAGTGTGGGAGGAAACTGAAGATCTCTGAGAAAACCCACGCAGATCACGGGGAGAACGTACAAACTCCGTACAGACAGCGGCGTAGTCGGGATCGAACCCGGGCCTCCGGTGCTGCAAGCTCTGTAAGGCAGCGACTCTACCGCTGCTCCACCGTGCCGCACAAGCAATGGGCAACGCACAAGCCTGTTCTTGGTGTCACTCTGTGCTTCCGCATTCACGCTCGCACTCGTTTGTTTTTCTAAACAGGTTTGATGTGGGTGGCTGGGTGTGGAAATGATTGAAATCAAGTAATCGGCAACTGTTAATATGTTTGAAGGGAATAGGGATTATTGTGTACATTCTGTGCCTAATCCTGTGTCAATTGTTTACCCCGTACCAATGTTATTCCCCCATTGAAAACAAGTTTGCGTTCAAGATCCAACGGTGGCATCCATAGTACATTGATTCTCGGCGAACCTCTGAGGTGACTGCTGTTTAGGGATGCATTTGTTGAAACTGCCCTCAGTAGAGCTTACTGAGTGCCCACTCCGCATTCCCACGCTGTCAATAAGGCAAATCTGCTTGCGTCTTGAAATTCTCCGAGCAATGCCACAGGGTATCTGTCACAGTAGTCAATAGTCAGATTTATTCGTCACATACGCAATGAAGTGCAGTGAAATGAATTTGCCAGCAGCGGTACAATAAAAAAGAACGCACGATACATCCACATCCACATTCATCGCTGTGGTGGAAGGCACAAAGTACAGTCAGTCCTCCTCCATTTTTCCCCGTGGTCAGGACCTCCGCAGTCACCACTGCGGGCGGCCAGCCAGATGTGCCAAATCGGTGCTTCCCTACCGGAGACCGCGGCTTGAAGATGATGTAGGCCTGTGGTCAATAGTCAATAGACAATAGGTGCAGGAGTAGGCCATTCGACCATTCGAGCCAGCGCCGCCATTCAATGTGATCATGGCTGATCATCCCCAACCCCTTATTTCCCCGGTTGGAGCTCTTCTCCAGGGATCCCGCTCCGGAGGGTAAGTAAGTAAGTAAGTCAGTCCCCGCCGTGCCCGCGGCTAGAACACTTATACCAAGCCAGGAGCTGGGCCACCACTACTTGCCACATCCCGTCTCGGAACGTCACCTATCCATGTTCTCCAGAGACGTCGGAACAAAGAACTGCAGATGCTGGTTCATACACACAAGGACATCTTCACAGGTTGAGAGGGAAGTTGGGACTAGTGTAAATGGGACGTTGGCCGGAGTGGGCAAGTTTGGCCTGTTTCCATGCTCTAAGACTCTATGACTCTACAACCCAATGTGCTGGAGTAACTCAGCAGGTCAGGCAGCATCTTTGGACAATGTGGATAGGTGACGTTTCAGCTCAGGACACTTCTCCAGATGCTGCCTGACCAGTTGAGTTACGCCAGCACTTTGACTTTTTTTGTAAACCAGCACCTGTAGTTCCTTGCGTTTCTGACCACTTCATCCTTGTATTCAAACTAAACCTGTTTAATTCTGAGTGTCCTTGTGTCTCTACTGTGGTTCATTTCATAGCAACTCACACCAAGAGTAGCAATGTTCTACCTCAACTCCAAAGATTTGAGATGTTGTTGACACTTCAATACCTCTTCATTTGTTTCAATGATTTGAGCGTGTGATCCTTCCTCAGCCCTCCTGCTGTCTCCTCCCATCCCCCAGCCTTCGGGCTCCTCCTCCTTTTCCCTTTCTTCTCCCCGCCCCCCCACCCCCGATCAGTCTGAAGAAGGGTTTCAGCCTGAAAACGTTGCCTATTTCCTTCGCTCCATAGATGCTGCTGCACCCGCTGAGTTTCTCCAGCTTTTTTGTGTAACTACAATTATTACTTACTCTGTTTCCATAACATGGCACCACCAACATTCATTGTCCATCCCAAATTGACCCAGAACTCTCACCTGTACCTCAAGACAACCTTGGTTCAAGCCACTTGGTTAACAGATAAAAATATAAGGATCTCAGATTTTAAATGAATCAGGAGGCTAACATAACCAATCACTCGCAGTAACGAATTTCAAACTTCCCTCAATTTCCTAACTTTTAGTTTAGTTGGGAGATATAGTACGGAAATAGGCCCTTCGGCCCACCGAGTCCGCACCGACCAGCAATCCCCGCACACTAACAATGTCCCGTACACACAAGTCAAATCAAGTCAAGAGAGTTTATTGTCATAGAAACATAGAAACATAGAAATTAGGTGCAGGAGTAGGCCATTCGGCCCTTCGAGCCTGCACCGCCATTCAATATGATCATGGCTGATCATCCAACTCAGTATCCCATACCTGCCTTCTCTCCATACCCTCTGATCCCCTTAGCCACAAGGGCCACATCTAACTCCCTCTTAAATATAGCCAATGAACTGGCCTCGACTACCCTCTGTGGCAGAGAGTTCCAGAGATTCACCACTCTCTGTGTGAAAAAAGTTCTTCTCATCTCGGTTTTAAAGGATTTCCCCCTTATCCTTAAGCTGTGACCCCTTGTCCTGGACTTCTCCAACATCGGGAGCAATCTTCCTGCATCTAGCCTGTCCAACCCTTAAGAATTTTGTAAGTTTCTATAAGATCCCCTCTCAATCTCCTAAATTCTAGAGAGTATAAACCAAGTCTATCCAGTCTTTCTTCATAAGACAGTCCTGACATCCCAGGAATCAGTCTGGTGAACCTTCTCTGCACTCCCTCTATGGCAATAATGTCCTTCCTCAGATTTGGAGACCAAAACTGTACGCAATACTCCAGGTGTGGTCTCACCAAGACCCTGTACAACTGCAGTAGAACCTCCCTGCTCCTATACTCAAATCCTTTTGCTATGAAAGCTAACATACCATTCGCTTTCTTCACTGCCTGCTGCACCTGCATGCCCACTTTCAATGACTGGTGTACCATGACACCCAGGTCTCGCTGCATCTCCCCTTTTCCTAGTCGGCCAGATAGGACAATGACATTCTTGCTTGCTGCAGCACCACAGAATATTGTAAGCATAAATACAGAACAGATCAGTGTGTCTGTATAGCATAGACCATATATATATACATATAAATAAACAGATAAAGTGTAATAGGCTGTTATAGTTCAGAGTATGTTTGATGGTGAGTTTAATAGCCTGATGGCTGTGGGGAAGTAGCTATTCCTGAACCTGGATGTACTAGATTTCAGGCTCCTGTACCTTCTACCTGAAGGCAGCGGAGAGATGAGTGCGTGGCCAGGATGGTGTGGGTCCTTGATGATGTTGGCAGCCTTTTTGAGGCAGCGACTGCGATAGATCCCCTCGATGGTGGGGAGGTCAGAGCCGACGATGGACTGGGCAGTGGTCAAAACCTTCTGCAATCTTTTCCGTAGGGACAATTTACACTTAGACCGAGCCAATTAACCCACAAACCTGCACGTCTTTGGAGTGTGGGAGGAAACCGAAGATCTCGGGGTAAACCCACGGGGAGAACGTGCAAACTCCGCACAGACAGCACCCGTGGCTGGGATCGAACCTGGGTCTGTCAGGCAGCATCTCTACCGCAGTGCCATTATGCCGCCCCCAATTTCGATGTTATATCTTGCAGTAAATGTGCAAGATATTCATCTTTATCTGCACCCTGTGACAGCTGATTGTTTTTACATGCTGAATAGTCTTCTGACTGGATAGCAGGCAAACCAATTGCTTTTGACTGTGCCCCAGTATGCGCAACAATAATAATAATACAGGAACTAATAATTTGTGCATTTGCCGACTACTGTCTGCTTGGGTATGATTTCCTTGGCATTTTTAGGGTTGCACCTGAAAATAGATCACTGGCCAGTGTTGCTTTAAGGATCCCGACAGGCTGCCTTCCTGAATTGTAAATGGAAAGCAAACACCACCTCAGCGAGTGCCGACTGTGGAGGCTGTGCAGAGTTGCTGCAGATGCCGTCTCTCCTCACGCCAGCCTTTCCCTTTGTTCCCCCTGCCTCAGGACCCGTTGAACAGGGAGCTGGAATCCTTCAGCCCGAGCTGGCTGAGGCGCGGTGGGAAAGAGCTGAGGTCTCGGTCAGTCAGCCCAACACGGGAGGGGAGCCTGCGATCTCTCGACGGCACACGGAGGTTGTATTATTCTCCATTTGACACCAGCAGGTAAGACAGTGGATGCGATGAGGAGTTGGTGCTGTAACGAACCTAAGCATTCTTTTAAATTCTGGCTTTAACTCATCCCTTCCCTTTACCGATTATTATTATTTTTTCCTTTGTTCCAACAGTTACATAAGACTGGTACTTGGCCAGGCAGGTATTTGGGGTGCGAATTGGCTAGTAGCCTTTTTTCGCTGTGTGGTAGTCAGTAGGACACGAACAACGACAACATGAGCAGGATGGCACACAATCCAAATCACACACCATTTTGAGGGGATTTAGCACAGTCCTGGGCTATCTTTAGAATCATATACAGCACAGATATAGTCCCTTCGGCCCAACTTGCCCATGCTAACCAAAGATGCCCCATCTAAGCTAATCCCACCTGCCTGCGGTCAGCCCATATCCCTCTAAACCTTCCCTATCCAAGTACCCACCCAAATATCTTGTAAATGGTACAATCGCAACGTTTAAGAAATATTTCGACAGGTGCATGGATAGGACAGGTTTAGAGGGATATGGGCCAAATACAGGCCAGTGGAACTGGTGCAGATGGGGCATGTTGGTCGGTGTAG
Organism: Amblyraja radiata; assembly: GCF_010909765.2. NCBI lineage: Eukaryota > Metazoa > Chordata > Chondrichthyes > Rajiformes > Rajidae > Amblyraja > Amblyraja radiata. The sequence continues at coordinate 3,714,937 of NC_045999.1, read as the reverse complement.
GCAAGTTGGCCAAAGGGCCTGTTTCTACACAGTATGACTAAATGTTATAGTAACTGCCTATGGGACTATTTTTGTGCTGTAAAGCTCTAAAGATACCTCCAGACAGTGCTACATACCCTTAAAATGGTGTTGAAGGTGTGCACCTATTCCTTCTCTCCAAAGATGTTGCCTGGCCCATTTAATCATTTCAGATTTTTATGTCCATGGCAAAAACATGCAGCATCTCTGGATGGAAGAAATGGGTGATGTTTCGGGTCGAGACCCTTCTTCATTCTGAAGAAGGGTCTCGACCCGAAACGTCACCCATTCCTTCTATCCAGAGATGCTGCCTGTCCCGCTGAGTTACTCCAGCTTTTTGTGTCTATCTTCGGTGTAAACCAGCATCTGCAGTTCTTCCCTTCCTATGGCAAGGAGTTGTTGGCTTGTGGCCAGCTTATGTCAGTGAATGATAAAGCAACAGTCTGTAAAATCATTACGTCTGTGAATAAACATGACACATCTGCAGAGCGAGCTTGCAGCATGACTCTCTGAAGGCCTCTTTAAAATGTTTGTATTGTACAGGCCTTTCTTGGGCATAAGTGGGAACAAAATTATGCATTGATTATTTTTCCGCCAGTTCGTTTCACAAAGTCACTTAATTCCCAAAATCTCCCTGTCTAACCATCCTGTTTCCTACGGAAATCCTTGGGGCAGGTCATCGAATAACCTGGCTGCTGAAGTACCTCCACCCACTTCCGCAGATACGCACAGAAAGCTGGAATAACCCAGCGGGCCAGGCGGCACCTCTGGAGAAAAGGAATCGGTGACGTTACGGGTCGAGACCCTTCTTCAGGCACCATCCACTTCTGATTGGTGATGGAAGCCATCTCAGGAGGCATTGCTAACCTTTGCAATGAACTCCAAGTCACTGGCTTGGACTGCTTGCATGCCATAAAAGTTAATGTCATAGGAGTTGAATTAGGCCATTCAGCCCATCAAACCTACTCCACCATTCAAACAAGTTCTTCCAATTGTGGCTCACTCCAATGTATTCACTCCAACCTTTGTGGCCTGACCAATGAATTTCATTGTCCTATCTGGGACACATGACAATAAACTCTCTTGACTTGACTTGACTTGACTTGACCGGGATCAAAGCTTTAAGGGCCTCACCCACTTGGGGGTCATTTGCGCGGCATTTACGCGCCATAATTTACGCATCGTGACGCGCCATCATTTACGCATCGTGACGCGCACGTGATGCGCACGGTGCGTGGTGACGTAAGCAACGTCGCGCGCGGCGCCCCAGGATTTTGGCATGTACAAAATCTTCACTCGCCATCTGCGTGACGCGCAAACTGACGCCCAAGTGGGACACGCCCTTTAGAGTTCCTTCTTTAACCCTCTCCATCTCTCTACCTCTCTCTGCTTTAAGCCACCGCTTAAGGCCTACCCCCTTAACCAAATGTTTACTCATCTGACTACGTCTTTGGTGGCCCGACATCTAGTTTATAATGGATAACTATCCTGTGCAAGTCTTTGGGAAAATGTTTGCTTTGCTTACGAAAAGCATCATTTTTAGTGACCCACCTTGCATTTTCTAGCAATCCGAACTCAGACTCAGAATTAATTACCTATTCAAGATCCAGCTTCCTCCTGGTTCCGAGGTGATTTAGTTACTCAAATTTAATTTCATCAGTTGCAACAGTGGGCTTTGAACTTGTATCCCTGGATCATTTGTCCACGCTCTCACCATTCATTTAACCAAGATGCTGCCATATCATTCTAGCCATGGTATACCCGGGCGTGTTTCGAAAACCTGCGCAGACCAACTGGTTGGAGTTTTCACGGACATTTTCAATCTTCCACATCTGAGGTCTGAGGTTCTATTGTAACTGCATGGTAACTCATTTCACTGTACCTTAATTGGTGCATGTGACAAATAAATGTGTGTGTGTATATATATATATATGGGGGTACACACAATTGCTGGGGAAACTCAGCGGGTGCAGCAGCATCTATGGAGCGAAGGAAATAGGTGACGTTTCGGGCCGAAACCCTTCTTCAGACTCTATGGTATATGGACACACTGATCTGATCTGTATTTATGCCTACTGTATTCTGTTGTGCTGCAGCAAGCAAGAATTTCATCATCCTATCTGGGACACATCTCCTCTCTTTCTCTTACTGATACTTTGTAATCAACAGACACAATCAGGTGCTTTGATTTCCAGATCCACCTTTACATAGTTAGATTTAGATCTTAGGGCTAAAGGAATCTATGGAAGGTAGACAAAAGTGCTGGAGAAACTCAGCGGGTGCAGCAGCATCTATGGAGTGAAAAAAATAGGCAACGTTTCGGGACGAAACCCAAAGGAAATAGGCAACGTTTCGGGTCGAAACCCAAAGGGTTTCGGGACGAAACGTTGCCTATTTCCTTCGCTCCATAGATGCTGCTGCACCCGCTGAGTTTCTCCAGCATTTATGTGTACCTTCGATTTTCCAGCATCTGCAGTTCCTTCTTAATAAACTCACTTGACTTGAGCTTCCCAATCAGCAGATATCGTTTCTGCCCGTTCCCCTAGATGTTTTGAAAATCTCAGTTGTTGCCCTTTCTCTTCGACGCCCTGGAGCATCGCAGCGGGTGAGGCAGCATCTCTAGAGAGAAGGAATGGGCGACGTTTCAGTGGGAGACCCTTCTTCAGACTCAGAATTAAAGGGACGTTCTTCTCGGAAGGAGATGGATGAGGAGGAATTTCTTTAGTCAGAGGGTGGTGAATCTGTGGAATTCTTTGCCACAAAAGGCTGTTTGAGGCCAAATCAATGGATATATTTAAGGCAGAGGTAGATAGATTCTTGATTAGTACGGGTGTTAGAGGTTATGGGGAGAAGGCAGGAGAATTGAGTATAGGAGCAGGGAGGTTCAACTGCAGTTGCACAGGGTCTTGGTGAGACCACACCTGGAGTATTGCGTACAGTTTTGGTCTCCTAATCTGAGGAAGGACATTCTTGCCATAGAGGAAGTACAGAGAAGGTTCACCAGACTGATTCCTGGGATGTCAGGACTTTCATATGAAAAAAGACTGGATAGACTCGGCTTGTATTCGTTAGAATTTAGAAGATTGAGGGGGGAATCTTATAGAAACTTACAAAATTCTTAAGGGGTTGGACAGGCTAGATGCAGGAAGATTGTTCCCGATGTTGGGGAAGTCCAGAACAAGGGGTCACAGTTTAAGGATAAGGGGGAAATCTTTTAGGACCGAGATGAGGAAAAAATTTTCACACAGAGAGTGGTGAATCTCTGGAATTCTCTGCCACAGAAGGTAGTTGAGGCCACAGTTCATTGGCTATATTTAAGAGGGAGTTAGATGTGGCCCTTGTGGCTAAAGGGATCAGGGGGTATGGAGAGAAGGCAGGTACAGGATACTGAGTTGGATGATCAGCCATGATCATATTGAATGGCGGTGCAGGCTCGAAGGGCCGAATGGCCTACTCCTGCACCTATTTTCTATGTTTCTATGAATGGGGTTAAGGGGGAGAGATAGATCGAATGGCGGAGAAGAGCTAATGGGCTGAATGGTCTCATTCTGCTCCTATCACCTATGGCCTTATGATCTGATCCCTTTCCCCACCAGCTCACCTGTCCTGGATGGAGCTGTGAACATCGGGCCCTTTGACCATATGATGATCAAACGGCCGTACTCTTCCTGCCACTTTTCGGACACCTGCCTGGTGGAAGATCCACTCCGCTCTCTCTCTGAGGGTCTGGGGGGCTTCGACGTGGACCTCAAGGTCTCCCTGCTGGACAGCGGGCGGAAGAGGGCGCAACTGCTGAGCCGTCTCAAGGAGGCGCACGGCCTGCTGGAGGAGCAGTCCGCACAGCTGCGCAAACGCGAGGGTCAGCTGTCGGAGAGCAAGACCAAGATCGAGATGCTCTCCCTCAAGCAGAAAGTAAGTGGCTTGCCTTCTGCTCTTTTGTCGCCCGATATATTGCTCAGATAGGTAGTCAGAGGATGGTGATCTGTGGAATTCATTGCCACAGAAGGCTGTGGAGGCCAAGTCAATGAATATTTTTAAGGCAGAGATGGATCGATTCTTGGCGGGGACTTTAAATCTCGACCGCCGGCCTGCGGCCTACAACAATCTAAAGCCGCGGTCTCCGGTGAGGAAGAGCCGATCCTGGACTGACTGGACTCTGGTCCTGTACACGGGGGGGAAATGGAGGAGGACTGGCCAAATTTTTGTGCCTTCCACCACAGTGATGAATGCTGTGGTGGATGTTTGTGTTACAGTTTTATTGTGTGTTCTTTATTATTGTACTGCTGCTGACAACCCAAATTTCCACCGACCCTGGTTGTGTGGCAATAAATTATATCTATCTATCTATCTATCTATCTATCTATCTATCTATCTATCTATCTATCTATCTATCTATCTATCTATCTATCTATCTATCTATCTATCTATCTATCTATCTATCTATCTGGTAGGGGTTATGTGGAGAATGGGGTTAGGAGGGAGAGATAGATCAGCCATGTGTGAATGGCGGAGTAGACTTAATGGGCCGAATGGCCTCATTCTACCCCAATCACTTGTGACCTTAGTGACACTGTCCTACACACACTAGGGCCAATTCACAATTTTAATGAAGCCAATTTTACTGCGGAGTAGATGGGCTGAATGGCCTAATTCTGCTCCTATCACTTATGAACTAATGGACTTATGAATCAAGTCAAGAGAAAGGTCTTTATCAGGGGGGAGTGGGAATATGGAAGCTTTTATCGAAGTACAATTTTGCTTAATGACCTTTCCAAATATCCTAGCAATTGGAAAATTCCATCTCCCAGCTGGAAGAGGAGAAGAACTCGCTGGAGCTGACAAGCCTTGAAGACCAAAAGAAAAGTGGATCGCTGAAAGAGAAGTAAGATAGCTTTTACTGAGCAATGCTGTTTTTTTCTTTTTTCTTTTTTCGTATTCCAAAAATTTATTTTTTATTAACAATTTTACAAAAAAAACACACACAAAAAGTCAAACAAACCCACCACCATAATACAATATAAATAAATATTCTTAAATAACTATTTCCCCATCCTTATTGAGGATATGCTCCACATCCCCGCGGTGCCCAAAGATCCCGGATATCCCGCATGGAGCCCGTGGAGAGCGTGTAGTCCCTTTCCAAAACCACCCGGGCGCGGACCTAACCCCGGCTCGGGCAGAGCCCTCTTCCACCTGGCGCCATGACCCGTGGATGGCCAGCTTGGCCAGGCCCAGGATCAACCCAACCAAGGACATCTTCGGCCCTACCCTCTACCCCCACGCACAGGGTGTCCGAAGATGAGGGTGGCGGGTGAGAGATTCAGCCAGCAGGCAAGGAGCAGCCCCTTTAGGTATTGGAACAAGGGCTGCAGCCTCACACGCTCCATGTACGTACCATGTGGTACACAGACTCTTCCAGCCCGCAAACAGTGGCAGACGGCTGGCGAGGCTGTGAACCGCGAGAGAAACTGTTTGCACGGGACTCGTTGGTGCAGTAGCCACAGAAGACGCTCGATGAGGGGGTGGTTTTGACAGTCCTGTCTCACGGTGTTGCTCGGTAAAGGTTCCTCTTGTCCCTCGCAGACTTTTACATCTGGAGGTCGAAATGGCGAAAGCAAAGTCATCGCTGGATGTGATCAGCCGTGACCACAAGCCCATGCCATTATCTCCCTCTCGTACACTATCCTGGGTCCCGAAGTCGGAAGACGCAGTTAAACAGGTGAATGTCTTAGTCGGGTTGTGTTGCCTCGTGCTTTACACATTGTGGATTAGTTTAGTTTTGTTGTGAGAAGGAACTGCAGATGCTGGTTTCAGCCAAAGATCGACACTAAATGCTGGTAACTCAGCAGGGCAGGCAGCATCTCTGTCTGCAGAAGTGTCTCGACCCGAAACGTCACCCATTCCTTCTCTCCAGAGATGCTGCCTGTCCTGCTGAGTTACTCCAGCATTTTGTGTCTATCTCCGATGTAAACCAGCATCTGCAGTTCCTTCCTATATATATACACACACACACACACACACACACACACACACACACATGGCTGTGTGTGTATGTATGTATATATATATGTGTATATATGTGTATACATATATATATATATATATATATATATATATATATATATATATATATATATATATATATATATACACACACACACACACGTCCTTATATATATATGTGTGTGTGTATATATATATATATATATATATATATATATATATATAAAGGGACCGCATATATACACACGTGTATATATATATACATATGTGTGTGTGTGTGTGTATATATATATATATACATGTGTATATATATATGTGTAAATATATATGTAAATATATATGTATATATATTTGTGTATATATATGCATACATATATATGTGTATATATATGTATATACACACACACACACACACACACACACACACACACACATATATATATATATATATATACATATATATGTGTATGTGTGTATATATATATCTGTGTGTGTGTGTGTGTGTGTATATATACGTGTTTGTGTACACGCACGCATACACATGCATATAACCAGCGTGGAGTGACGTCTATGGCCATGGAAACGCCAACAGACACGCAGCCTATTGAGTGGCCAGAACTGCTGCCCTGTCACGGCTGACCTTCCCTGCTGCACGACACTCCAGGCTGAGAGAGACGAGGGTTTGCTCGGGCGAGGCTAGACATGTTCAGACTCGTCCCTTTAGAGACTGGCTGACCTGTTGCAGGTTCGTTCCCTGAGGAAAATCGATGCCAAATGGTTTCCCACGAAACCCTTGTTTTTCTGCCAACTTTATCATCACCGTTCCAATCTTCACAACCCAGTGGCCCAGGTTCAACCCTGTCCTTGAGTGCTGCCTGTGTGGAGTTTGCACGTTTTCTTGTGAGAGGAGCAAAACATTGGTTTGGTTTGGTTTAGAGGCACAGCGCAAAAACAGGCCCTTCGGCCCACCTAGTCCGCAGAGACCAGCGATCCTCAATCATTAACACTATCCTACACACAGTAGGGACAATTTATACTAATACCAATCTAATTAACCTACAAACCTGTACGTCCTTGGAGTGTGGGAGGAAACCGAAGATCGCGGAGAAAACCCACACAGTCACGGGGAGAACGTACAAACTCCGTACAGACAGCACCCGTAGTCGGGATCGAACCCGGGTCTCTGGCGCTGTAAGGCAGCAATTCTACCGCTGCGCCTACGGCCAACTTTGCTTTCTATTGCACTTCCTAGAACATAGAACAATGCAGCACAGGCACAGCCCTGCAAACCCCAGACACAATGGGCATAGAAACATAGGTGCAGGAGTAAGCCATTCGACCCACCGAGCTAGCACCACCTTTCAATACCACCACCTGCTTTCTCCCCATATCCCTGGATTCCTTTAGCCCTAAGAGCTAAATCTAACTCTCTCTTGAAATCATCCAGTGAAGTGGCCTCCACTGCCTTCTGTGGCAGAGAATTCCACAGATTCACAACTAACTCTCTGGGTGAAAAGGCTAAACCCGTCTCCTCTGCCCACACACTATCAATACCCCTCCATGCCCTGCATATCCATGTACCTATCTAAACATCTCGTGAATACCACTGATGTATCTGTGTCCACCACTACCCCTGGTGGCGTGTCCCAGGCACCCACCATACTCTGTGTAAAGTAACTTCCCCGCACATCTCTAAATTTTGCCCTCTCGTCTTCGACACACTGGGGAAAAATACTCTGCCTCTCTACCCCATCCATTCCACTCCTAAATTTAGATGCTTCTATCAGGTCTCCCTTCAAACTTCAGAGATACAGCGCGGAAATGGGCCCCACGGCCCAACGCAAATTGGAGGAACAGCACCTCATGTTTCGCTTGGGCAGCTTCCAGCCCAGTGGCATGAACATTGACTTCTCTAACTTCAAGTAACTGTTGAATTCTCTCTTTCTCCATCCTCGTTTGCTGACTGTCCTTCTGATTAATTTTACTGATTGTACTCCTCCTTGTCATCTTCCCCTCAGCTAACAATGAACCATTCAACATTTCCTAGGCATCGTCTGCTTTGATCTGTCGTTTTCACACCCTACCCTTCCATACCTCTAGACTCTCCCTAATGCCTCTGTCCCACTTAGGAAACCTGAACGGAAACCTCTGGAGACTTTGCGCCCCACCCAAGGTTTCCGTGCGGTTCCCGGAGGTTTTTGTCAGTCTCCCTACCTGCTTCCACCACCTGCAACCTCCGGCAACCACCTGCAACCTCCGGGAACCCCACGGAAACCTTGGGTGGGGCGCAAAGTCTCTTGAGGTTTCCGTTCAGGTTTCCTAAGTGGGACAGGGGCATAACTCTAAAGGTACCTTCAGACAGTGCTACATCCCCTTAAAATGGTGTTCGAGGTGTGCACCTATTCCTTCTCTCCAAAGATGATGCCTGGCCCGCTGAGTTACTCCAGATTTTCATGTCTGTGACAAAACTTGCAGCATCTCTGGATTGAAGAAATGGGTGATGTTTCAGGTTCGAGACCCTTCTTCAGTCTGAAACGTCACCCATTCCTTCTCTCCCGGGGATGCTGCCTGTCCCGCTGAGTTACTCCAGCATTTTGTGTCTACCTTAGGAGAAGGAGAGCTTGCTTCGGGAACGGCAGTCCAAGGATGAAACCCTCCGGATTTACAAGGAGCGGGTGAGAGCACTCGAGGGGGAGCGCAACAAAGCTGGAGAAGACTTGAGGAATATCCATGAGGTTTGTCTGTGCATCTGTTAATGTTTCCTTGAATCACACGGTGACGAGTGATTAGTCAGTCACCATCTCCATTGTGGCTTTGTGAAAGAGTCATCCAATTAATTCCACACACCCTTGGAGCGCAGGAGGATGAGGGGTGATCTCATGAGAGGAACAGGTCAACAGACAATAGGTGCAGGAGTAGGCCATTCGGCCCTTTGACCCAGCACCGCCATTCAATGTGATCATGGCTGATCATCCCCAATCAGTACCCCATTCCTGCCTTCTCCCCATATCCCCTGACTCCGCTATTTTTAAGAGCCCTATCTAGCTCTCTCTTGAAAGCATCCAGAGAACCCGCCTCCACCGCCCTCTGAGGCAGAGAAGGTCGGGTAGACGCACAGAGTCTCTGGCCCAGAGTAGGGGAATCGAGGACCAGAGACCCGGGTTCGAGTCCATCTTGGGTGATGTCTATAGAGAGTTTTACACCTTCTCCCAGGGTCAGTAAGCAATGGAAGTTATAAGGTCATAAGTGATAGGAGCAGAATTAGACTATCTTTGATCGGACTTTTCAGGCTTTACCTTGCACTAAATGTTATTCCCTTATCATGTATCTGTACACTTAAGGGGTTGGACAGGCTAGATGCAGGAAGATTATTCCCGATGTTGGGGAAGTCCAGAACTAGGGGTCACAGTTTAAGGAAAAGAGGGAAGTCTTTTAGGACCGAGATGAGAAAATCATTTTTTACACAGAGAGTGGTGAATCTGTGGAATTCTCTGCCACAGAAGGTAGTTGAGGCCACAGTTCATTGGCTATATTTAAGAGGGAGTTAGATGTGGCCCTTGTGGCTAAAGGGATCAGGGGGTATGGAGAGAAGGCAGGGATGGGATACTGAGTTGGATGATCAGCCATGATCATATCGAATCGCGGTGCAGGCTCGAAGGGCCGAATGGCCTACTCCTGCACCTATTTTCTATGTTTCTATGTTTCTATGTAAATGGCTTGATTGTAATCATGTATTGTCTTTCCGCTGACTGGATAGCACGCTACAAAAGCTTTTCACTGTACCTCGGTACACGTGACAATAAACTAACCTCTGTTCCAGGCTCAACAGTCGGTGCTTGTGAAGAGTAACGAGGCCAATCAGAGGCTGACGGATTCCTTGCGAGCTCAGGCAGATCTTCACGAGGAGCTCAACGACATGCGCCTCAAATACAACAAAGCCGGCCTGGTAATCACCTTCCCATCGAGTGTTTTTATCGACACAAAAAGCTGGAGTAACTCAGCGGGTCAAATAGCATCTCTGAAGAAAAGGGATAGGTGACCTTTCGGGTCGAGACCCTTCATCTTCAGAAGAAGAAGAAAATGAAAGCGTCAGAAAAAACCGTCAAACCCGGGACTCTGGCGCTGTAAGGCAGCAACTCTACCTCTGCGCCTCCCTGCCATTCTGCAGTTCTTCAGAAGAAGGGTCTTGACCCGAAACGTTGTCTCTGGTGCTGCGCCACTGTGCTTGCTGCCGCCAATGCTGCCTGAACCCAGTCTCTCTGACCAATATTTGGATCACCTGTTGGGTCACAAATCGCTTGATGTAGCTAGCAATGAACTTTCAAATGCACTGAGAAGCAGATTCAATGTGCTCTTTAGATTCCAGTTACAGCCTTATTTATCCCTTTATTAAGAGGGAACATTCCTTCCTTCGTGCGTAGGAAGGAACTGCAGGTGCTGGTTTACACCAAAGATAGACACAAAATGCTGGAGTAACTCAGCACGTCGGGCAACATCTCTGGAGAAAAGGTTCCGGTGTCAGGGGTTATGGGAGGAAGGCAGGAGAATGGGGTTAGGAGGGAGAGAAAGATCAGCCATGATTGAATGGCAGAGTAGACTTGATGGGCAGAATGGCCTAATTCTGCTCCTATCACTTATGATCTTGCGAAAAGGAATAGGTGACATTTCGGGTCGAGACCCTTTTTCAGATTCTCTTCAGACTAGCTTCAGTGGAGTCTGATGAAGGGTCTTGACCTGAATATGTCACCAATTCCTTTTCTCCAGAGATGTAGCCTGACCCACGGAGTTACTCCAGCAATGAGTGTCTATCTTCGGTGTAAACCAGCATCTGCTGATCCATAGACAATGGACAATAGGTGCAGGAGTAGGCCATTTGGCTCTTCGAGCCAGCACCTCCATTCAATGTGATCATGGCTGATCATCCCCAATCCAAAGAACCTGCCTCCACCGCCCTCTGAGACAGAGAATTCCACAGACTCACCACTCTCTGTGATCCTTCCCACACATAACTACTGTGGAGGCTGCTGTGACTAGTAAGATTAATAAAGGTGTCGGGTGAACCCAACCACTGTTGCAGCCTCTCCTCCACTTCATTCCCTTGTTCTTGCAGGCCAGGGACTTGCTCGCTGCCAAACTGGAGAGGCTGGAAGAGTCTGTCACCAACCTGAAGACCAAACTGGAAGATGTGGCCGCTGACAAAGATCGGTTCCTTCAGGTAGGACCTCACCATGGGCAATTTTCTCTCCCGCCTCGATATTATTCAATTCGAGAAAGAAGCCTTGAGATGATCAGGAGATATCTCAGATGTTCTGGCCATCATTGCCCCTATCTCACTTCCACCCCTTTTGATTATGTCATGCCCACCTGTTTTTGTCCCAGTGATTTATTGGTGGCAAATATAAATTTGGTTTCGAGATATAGCATGGAAACTGGTCCATCTGTCTCCCCAGATTCTGGTGAACTTCTACCGCTGCACCATCGAGAGCATCCTTACCAACTGTATCACAATATGGTACGGCAACTGCTCTGTCTCCGACCGGAAGGCATTGCAGAGGGTGGTGAAAACTGCCCAACGCATCACCGGTTCCTCGCTCCCCTCCATTGAGTCTGTCTAAAGCAAGCGTTGTCTGCGGAGGGCGCTCAGCATCGCCAAGGACTGCTCTCACCCCAACCATGGACTGTTTACCCTCCTACCATCCGGGAGGCGCTACAGGTCTCTCCGTTGCCGGACCAGCAGGTCCAGGAACAGCTTCTTCCCGGCGGCTGTCACTCTACTCAACAACGTACCTCGGTGACTGCCAATCACCCCCCCACCCCCCGGACACTCCTCCCACCAGGAAAACACTATGACTGTATACATGTAAATAGATTTATTTATTGTCATATTCTATGTCGCTCTTCCAGGGAGATGCTAACTGCAGTTCGTTGTCTCTGTACTGCACACTGACAATGACAATTAAAGTTGAATCTGAATCTGAATCTGAATCTTTGGCCCACGGAGTCCGCGCTGACCATCGTTCCCCTTTCACAAGTGTGCAGGAAGGAACTGCAGAGGCAGGTTTGAACCGAAGATAGACACAAAAAGCTGGAGTAACTCTGCGGGTCTGACGGCATCTCTGGAGAAAAGGAACGGGTGACGTTTCAGGTCGAGACCCTTCTTTTCTCCGGCTATTCCTTTTCTCCAGAGATGCTGCCTGACCCGCTGAGTTACTCCAGCTTTTTGTGTCTAAAGACCGATCAAAGGTCACGTCAACGAGGTGCGGACGTAATGGTTACAATTCGTGGCCGAACAACAGTTCAAACATGACTGTTGAGTTGGATGGAGTGGATGGGGAGAGGATGTTTCCACTAACGGGAGAGTCTAGGACTAGAGCTCGCAGCCTCAGAATTAAAGGACGTTCCTTTAGGAAGGAGATGAGGAGGAATTTCTTTAGTCAGAGGGTGGTGAATCTGTGGAATTCTTTTCCCGCAGAAAGTTGTGGAGGCCAAGTCGATTGGTATTTTTAAGGCAGAGATAGATAGATTCATGTTCAAGAAGGATCTGCAGATGCTGGAAAATCGAAGGTAGACAAAAATGCTGGAGAAACTCAGCGGGTGCGGCAGCATCTATGGAGCGAAGGAAATAGGCAACGTTTCAGGCCGAAACCCTTCTTCAGACTCAACCCTTCTCAGCTCTCCCTCAGCCCTCTGTCTCCTCCTCTTCCTTTCTTCTCCCCCCCCCCCCCCCCCCCCCACCCTGCATAAGTCTGAAGAAGGGTTTCGCCCCGAAATGTTGCCTATTTCCTTCACTGCATAGATGCTGCCTCACCTGCTGAGTTTCTCCAGCACTTTTGTCTACCATAGATAGATTCTTGATTAGTACGGGTGTCAGGGGTTATGGGGAGAAGGCAGGAGAATGGGATTAGATGGATCAACCATGATTGAATGATGGAGTAGACTTGATGGGCCGAATGGCCTGATTCTGCTCTTATCACCGATGACCCTATGTATTTTACAGGAGAAAGTGGACCTACACAAGTGTGTCCAACATCTGACACTGGAGCTGGAGCGGGCCCTGAGAGGGAGAGAAGGCTTCGATGACCAAGTGTCTAATCTCCATGAAGAGTTGTTGACCACCAAATCCCAGGCCAACAGACAAGACCAGGAGAAGGTCATACTGAAGGAGAAGTTAGCAGCCACCAGCCAGGTACAAATAACCTTGTTTTTAGTGCCGCTTACTTTAATTTCAGTGGCTGGTCAACGAAACCTCACTTGCTCCATTAGCGGGAGAGTCTAGGACAGGTACATGGATAGGACAGGTTTGGAGGGATATGGGCCAAACGCGGGCAGGTGGGACAAGCATAGATGGGGCATGTTGGTTTGCATGGGTAAGTTGGGCCGAAGGGCCTGTTTGCATGCTGTATGACTCTATGACATGTGTCAAATCCTACGACACTCAGCAAATCAAGACTTTAGTTTGGTTTATTTTAGTTTAGGGCAGTTTATTGTCACGTTTACAGAGTTACAGTGAAAGACTTGTTTGTTGCGTGCTACCCAGCCAGCGGTAAGACTGTACATGATTACAATCAAGCCGTCCACAGTGTACAGATACAGGACAGAGGGAATAACGTTTAGTGCAAGATTAACTCCGATTAAAGATAGTCCGAGCGTCTCCAATGGGGTGGCAGATCTTAGAGGAGATTAAGTCATACTGCAGGAAACATGTTCTCGATGTTGGGGGAGTCCAGAACCAGGGGCCACAGAATAAGGGGTAAGCCATTTAGAACGGAGATGCGGAAACACTTTTTCACACAGAGAGTTGTGAGTCTGTGGAATTCTCTGCCTCAGAGGGCGGTGGAGGCCGATTCTCTGGATACTTTCAAGGGAGAGCTAGATAGGGCTCTTAAAGATAGTGGAGTCAGGGGATATGGGGAGAAGGCAGGAACGGGGTACTGATTGGGGATGATCAGCCATGATTGCATTGAATGGCGGTGCTAGCTCAAAGGGCCGAATGGCCTACTCCTGCACCTGTTGTCTATTGTCCAAGAAGGGGGTAGTTTGAGTAAGAAATGCTGTGGTTGGAGAGGAGATTTGGAAAGGGCGTAGTGATTGTGATGAGCGATTGCCGATTCTGCCGCTGCTGTCCGTGCGTGCGCAGGTGAACGAGAAGCTGAGCGGCGAGCTGGGCGAGTTGCGGCAGACCCTGGGGCTGCGGCAGGAGCGGCTCCATCACCTGGAGGCCGAGAAGAAGCTCCTCAACAACCAGGTGGAGGCCTTGGACAAAGAGCGGTCCCAGCTGGTCGGTGAGAACGGCGAGCTGCTGACCGCGGGCCAGGTGGACAACAAGGCCCATCGTGAGGAGCTGCAGGCCCTGACGGCGGACTGCACGGAACTCAGGTAAACTGGGAGAACATAGGCAGCGACTAGACTTTCAATGGACAACGATAATGGGGTGGCACAGCGGTAGAGTTGCTGCCTCACAGCGCCAGAGACCCGGGTTCGATCCTGACTACGGGCGCTGTCTGTACGCAGTTCGTACGTTCTACCCGTGACCTGCGTGGGTTTTCCCCGCAATCTCCGGTTCCCCCCCACACTCCAGGTTTGTAGATTAATTGGCTTGGTATGAATGTAAATTCTCTGCCACAGAAGATAGTTGAGGCCACACAGTTCATTGGCTATATTTAAGAGGGAGTTAGATGTGGCCCTTGTGGCTAAAGGGATCAGGGGGTATGGAGAGAAGGCAGGTACAGGATACTGAGTTGGATGATCAGCCATGATCATATTGAATGGTGGTGCAGGCTCGAAGGGCCGAATGGCCTCCTCCTGCACCTATTTTCTAGGTTTCTATGTCTGTAGTTTGTGAGGAAGAGTAAAAGTGTGTGAGGATCGCTGGTCGGCGCGGACACGGTGGGCTGAAGGGCCTTGGGTCGAAGGGCCTGTGTCCGTGCTGGGTAGCTGCATGACTCTAGGACCTTCCTTCCATCGAGGGGATTTACCGCAGTCGCTGCCTCAAAAAGGCTGGCAGTATCATCAAAGACCCACACCATCCTGGCCGCACACTCATCTCCCTGCTACCTTCAGGTAGAAGGTACAGGAGCCTGAAGACTGCAACGACCAGGTTCAGGAATAGCTACTTCCCCTCAGCTATCAGGCTATTAAACCTGGCTCGGACAAAACTCTGATTATTAATAACCCATTTTCTGTTATTTGCACTTTTTCAGTTTATTTATTCATGTGTGTATATATTTATATTATGGTATATGGACACACTGATCTGTTCTGTAGTAAATGCCTACTATGTTCTGTGTGCTGAAGCAAAGCAAGAATTTCATTGTCCTATACAGGGACACATGACAATAAACTCACTTGAACTTGAACGTTAGTGTTCATTGAACCTTAATTCACGCTGAGGTGCCTTCCTCTCTAGTGCCTCCGAGGGACAGCAGAGAGCGCGGTGCAAGTGCCTGGAGGCTGAGCTGCAGCAGAAGGTTGAGGAGCTGACAATGGTGACGTTGGAGCAGGGACAGATTGCCCAGCAGTGGAAGGAGAGATGGAATGAAACCTCCTGTGCACTCAGAGCCAAGGAGAAGGCGCTCCAGTTGGCTGCCCTGAGGCAACTGACCAAGAAGGAGAAGGTGAGGGCAGAATCCTTCTCTCCAGAGACGTTGCCTGTCCCGCTGAGTTACTCCAGCATATTGTGTCTATCTTCGGTTTAAACCAGTATCTGCAGTTCCTTCCTACACATTCCATTGTCCTATCTGGGACATATAATAATAATAATAATAATAATAATGGATGGGATTTATATAGCGCCTTTCTAATACTCAAGGCGCTTTACATCGCATTATTCATTCACTCCTCAGTCACACTCAGTGGTGGTAAACTACTTCTGTAGCCACAGCTGCCCTGGGGCAGACTGACGGAAGCGTGGCTGCCAATCTGCGCCTACGGCCCCTCCGACCACCACCAATCACTCACACACATTCACACACAGGCAAAGGTGGGGGAAGTGTCTTGCCCAAGGACACAACGACAGTATGCACTCCAAGCGGGATTCGAACCGGCTACCTTCCGGTTGCCAGCCGAACATTTAGCCCATTGTGCCATCTGTAGTGTGACAAGTCAAATCATCTTTATTTGTCTATCTGAGAGAAAGGAGCGGCTGGGCTTGTACACTCTGCAGTTTAGAAGGATGAGAGGGGTTCTTATTGAAACATATAAAATTGTTACGGGTTTGGTCACGCTAGAGGCAGGAAACACGTTCCCGATGTTGGGGGAGTCCAGAACCAGGGGCCACACACAACGGGCCGGAGGAGCGAATCTGTCCCAGTGATACAGTGGCGGAGCGGTAGAGTCGCCGCCTCACGGCGCCAGAGACCCGGGTTCAATCCCGACTGCGGGTGCTGTCTATACGGAGTTTGCGCGTAAGATTGTTAAGGGCTTGGACACGCTAGAGGCAGGAAACATGTTGAGGGAGTCCAGAACCAGAGGCCACACACAGTTTAAGAATAAGGGGTAAGCCATTTAGAACGGAGACGAGGAAACACTTTTTCTCACAGAGAGTTGTGAGTCTGTGGAATTCTCTGCCTCTGGTGGAGGCCGGTTCTCTAGATGCTTTCAAGAGAGAGCTAGATAGGGCTCTTAAAAATAGCGGAGCCAGGGGATATGGGGAGAAAGCAGGAACGGGGTACTGATTGGGGATCAGTCCTGCCATCCCGGGAATTAAACTTGTAAACCTACGCTGCACTCCCTCAATAGCAAGAATGTCCTTCCTCAAATTAAAGCAGACAAGGCTAAGGAAATGTCGAATGGGTCATCGTTAACTGAGGGGAAGGTGACAAGGAGGCGTACAAACAGTAAAATTAATCAGGAAACCTTTCTTCAGAGTCAACCCGAAACGTCACCCATTCCTTCTCTCCAGAGATGCTGCCTGACCCGCTGAGTTACTCCAGCATTTTGTGTCTATCCTCGATCTTTCACCTTCGCAGGGAAGAGTCAACCGGGTTTCACTCTCCACAGATGCTTTGATTTGTAAACCCTTTAAAACATTTAGAAGCGCTGCCCGATTTACTAATAGTTCTTTCCCCTCGACACAGGCTGATCTACTGGGAGATTGTGAAATATTTGCGGCAGACTTAGAGGAGCTTATTGAACTGAGGACAGAATTAGCCAGGTAAGTCTGAGCATGCCGTTAACTCGTTTTTGTTTCGTCTCGAGATACAGTGGGGAAACAGGCCCTTCGGCCCACCGAGTCCGACCCCCCGCACATTAACACTATCCTACACACACTGGGGACAATTTACACTTATACCAAACTAATTAACCTACAAACCTGAACGTCTTTGGAGGGTCGGAGGAAACCGGAGATCCCGGAGAAAACACACGCGGCCACGGGGAGAACGTACAAACTCCGTACAGACGGGATCGAACCTGGGTCTCCGGCGCTGCATTCGCTGTAAGGCAGCAACTCTACCGCTGAGCCACCGAGCCGCCTGACCCCTTGGTAGTATCTTCTCAGTGATGTTCATACATAACCTCCACAGTCCCGACAAAGTTAACCTCCGTTAGCTCTTAAACCGCACTTCTTTGGGCTGTGTGTGACAACCCACCCGCTCGCCGGGAGAACGTGCAGACTCCACGCAGGCAGCAGCCGAGGTCAGTATCGAACCCGCGTCTGCCGCTGTGAGGCGATTGTTAACTGCCCCGCTGTGCTGCATCATCTGAGCTGCACGTCTCACAGCTCCGGCGACAGGGGTTCGACCCTGACCTCGGCATCAATTTGTACGGAGTTTGCACGTTCTCCCGTGACCGCGTGGATTATCGTCCGTGTTACCCCAGCTCGTTGTGCGTGGGTTTGGACAGGTCAGTGAGTGTGTCTGCCCACCAAGCAGAGACTCGGGGCCAGGGACCAGGGCCGAGAGAATGGGACGAAGGACAGTGTACGGTCAAATGCTGACCAGTACCTTGGCACAGGGCACTGCCCTGGGTACTACTCACCCGCCTACCCTTCCCGACTACAGGGTGACGGCAGAGAAGGCCCAGCTGAGATGCCAACAAGAGGAGAGTGGGCGCATCATAGACCTTCTCCAGCTCCAGAAGGACATCAGCAGTGACTCTGTAAGTCCAATGGTACTTTAGTTTAGACATACAGCGCGGAAACAGGCACTTCGACCCACCGAGTCCACGCCGAACAGTGATCCCCGCACATTAATGCCCCTGTCCCACTTAGGAAACCTGAACAGAAACCTCTGGAAACTTTGCGCCCCACCCAAGGTTTCCGTGCGGTTCCCGGAGGTTTTTGTCAGTCTCTCTACCTGCTTCCACTACCTGCAACCTCCGGCAACCACCTGCAACCTCCGGGAACCGCACGGAAACCTTGGGTGGGGCGCAAAGTCTCCAGAGGTTTCGTGGAGGTTTCCTAAGTGGGACAGGGGCATTACACTATCCTACACACACTAAGGACAATTTGCAATATACCAATATACCAAGACAATTTATGTGCAAACCTGTACGTCTTTGGAGTGTGGGGAGAAAACCAAAGATCTCGGAGAAAACCCACGCAGGTCACGGGGAGAACGTACAAACTCCGTACAGACAGCACCCGTAGTCAGGATCGAACCCGGATCTCCAGCGCTGTAAGGCAGCAACTCTACCACTGTGCCGCCCACATTTATGGTCACATATGCAAGTAAACATTACATAGTGAACTTCATTTTTGCATATAAATTGGGCACCGGCACGTTTGGTGACATTTCATCTCCTGTTTCCACTCCACCCAGGCGCTGCGAGGCTCCAGCAGGTGCACCGGGAGTTTGGACAGTGTGCGTGCCGAGCTGCAGAAAAACCGGTCAGTTGCCAGTGCCCCCTGCTCACTTCATGTGGGGCGTCCCGTCCCTCTCTGTCCGCATCTGCCCATGCACCTCTGCCCACCCTCCTGCCCCCATCTCTCTCTCTCTGCCACCATCGCTCTCTGCCCCCACTCTCTCTCCCCTTCCCTCATTGCTCCTTCCGCAATACACCCTCCTTCTGTCCCCCTCTCTCCTTGCCCCTCTCACTCTGCCCCCTCTCCCTCTCTCAGCCCATCCCCTCTCTCCTTGTCCCTCTATATGTGTCCCCCTCTCTTTCTGCCCCCTCTCCCTCTCTCAGTCCATCCTCTCTCCCTGACCCCTCTCTCCATCTCCCTCCCATTGTCCCCACCTTATCTGACCCCTCCCTCACTCTTTACTTCTCCCTCTCCCTCTCCGTCTCGCTCTCTGTCTCTCTCTCTGTCTCCCTCTCCGTCTCCATCTCCGTCTCTCTCTCTGTCTCTCTCTCTGTCTCTCTCTCTCTCTCTCTCTCTGTCTCTCTCTCGCTCTCTGTCTCTCTCTCTGGCTCTGTCCCTCTCTCTCTCTGTCTCTCTCTCGCTCTCTGTCTCTCTCTCTGGCTCTGTCTCTCTCTCTCTCTCCCTCTGTCTCTCTCTCTGTCTCTCTCTCTCTCTCTTCTCCTCTCGTCTATCTCTCCGTTCTCTCTCTGTTCTCTCTCTCGGCCTCTGTGTCTCTCTCTACTCTCTCTGTCTCTTCTCTGTCTCTGTCTCTCTGTCTCTGTCTCTCTGTCTCTGTCTCTCTGTCTCTGTCTGTCTCTCTCTCTCTCTCTCTCTCTCTCTCTGTCTCTCTCTCTGTCTCCCTCTCCGTCTCTCTCTCCGTCTCTCTCTCCGTCTCTCTCTCTGTCTCTCTCTCGCTCTCTGTCTCTCTCTCGCTCTCTCTCTCTCTCTCTGTCTCTCTCTCTGTCTCTCTGTCTCTCTCTCTCTCTCTCTGTCTCTGTCTCTCTGTCTCTGTCTCTCTGTCTCTGTCTGTCTCTCTCTCTCTCTCTCTCTCTCGCTCTCTGTCTCTCTCTCTCTCTCTCTGTCCCTCCCCCACTCCCTCGTGCCACTGACCACCGGATAGACATGAAAGTGTGCGTGTGAAGGACTGGACCTGACACCCGTGCCTGGTTCCTCCTGTTTCCAAACAGCAACCAAATCCACGACCTTGAGAAGGAGAAGGGTGAGATGGAGGTGGAGCTGAAGAAATTCAAGGTACTTCCAGTTGGGTCTCTGGCACTGTGAGGCAGCAGTGTGGAGAAATGGAATGGGTAACATTGAAGAAATGTCACGACCCGAAACGTCACCCATTCCTTCTCTCCAGAGATGCTGCCTGTCCCGCTGAGTTACTCCAGCATGTTGTGTCTATCTTCGGTTGAAACCAGAATCTGCAGTTCCTTCCTACACATTCCATTGTCCTATCTGGGACATATGACGTCAAGTCAAATCATCTTTATTTGTCTATCTGAGAGAATGGAGCGGCTGGGCTTGTACACTCTGGAGTTTAGAAGGAGTTTAGAATGAAACATATAAGATTGTTAAGGGGTTGGACACGCTAGAGGCAGGAAACATGTTCCCGATGTTGGGGGAGTCCAGAACCAGGGGCCACACACAGTTTAATAATAAGGGGGAAGCCGTTTAGAATGGAGACGAGGAAACACTTTTTTCTCACAGAGAGTGGTGAGTCTGTGGAATTCTCTGTCTCAGACGGCGGTGGAGGCAGGTTCTCTGGATGCTTTCAAGAGAGAGTTAGATAGAGCTCTTAAAGATAGCGGAGTCAGGGGATATGGGGAGAAGGCAGGAACGGGGTACTGATTGGGGATGATCAGCCGTGATCACATTGATTGGTGGTGCTGGCTCGAAGGGCCGAATGGCCTACTCCTGCACCTATTGTCTATTGTCACATACACATACAAGATGTACAGTGAAATGAAAGTGGCAATGCATGCGGGATTGTGCAACACAACATAACACAACACAACAGAACCAGTGTTTACATGAAAAAATAAAACACTCTTGAATCAGGACTAAATAAAAAGGCACCATGGGTGGATGGAGCTGACTGGATGGGCTGAATGGCCTAAATGCACTGCTGTGCCTTGTGGTGTTGCAGCTGCAGAGCGCGCCGCTGGTGCGGGTGGAACTGGACGCATGTCGGCAGCAACTGGAGCTGGAGCGGAGCAGGAGCAGCAAGCTGCAGCACCAGGTGCAGGAGCTGCAGAGGAGCAGCCGACTCCAGGAGCAGGGCCAGGTCTGTACCCAGTCCGACCCCCGATCCCCGACCACACTCACTCACGCACACACACTGCCCACTGTCCACCAAAGACCCTACAGCGAGCAAGATGGACCACTCGACGAAAAAGGCGTAGTACGGCCACGGGAAGATTCATGTATTAAATTTTCGGCCCCATTTCCGTAACCGGCATCCGTCTCCGCACCAAAGATCCCGTAGCGGAGCAAAGATACTAGTGCGGAGACGGAAGCCGGTTACGGAAACATCCTCGTAAAAATGTAAGTTCTTTGGTAAAAATCTTCTCCTCGTTTTCAGAATTTAAATTTATTAACACAAACTGTTCCCCCGCAACGTTGATTACACTGCGGGTCGGGTCGGGTCGGGTCGGGTCGGGTTACTGAAATGGATGAAAAAAAGGCCCACGTTCCACTCCGTTGCGTACTACACCTCAGCCCATTGCATTTAGCAGGAGTGGTCTATCTTGCTCCGCTATAGGATCTTTGATGTCCACAGAGATGGCTCACACAACCACTGATTCAATATAACGAGGCCTCATTCAGCCGCTTTTAAACTGCTGGCATCTTTAGTTTAGAGATACAGCACGGAAACAGGACCACCGAGTCCGCACCGACCAGCGATCCCCGCACACCAACACTGTCCCACCCGCACTGGGGACAATTTTTCCTTCTATACCACACCAATTAACCTGCAAACCTGCACGTCTTTGAAGTGTGGGAGGAAAGCAAAGGTCTCGGTGAAAACCCACGCAGGTCACGGGGAGAACGTACAAACTCCGTAGTCAGGATCGAACCCGGGTCTCTGGCGCTGTAAGGCAGCAACTCTACCGCTGCGCCACTGTGCTGCCCATAGTTCCATCTTTTAGAAACATAGAAATTAGGTGCAGGAGTAGGCCATTCGGCCCTTCGAGCCTGCACCGCCATTCAATATGATCATGGCTGATCATCCAACTCAGTATCCCGTACCTGCCTTCTCTCCATACCCTCTGATCCCCTTAGCCACAAGGGCCACATCTAACTCCCTCTTAAATATAGCCAATGAACTGGCCTCGACTACCCTCTGTGGCAGAGAGTTCCAGAGATTCACCACTCTCTGTGTGAAAAAAGTTCTTCTCATCTCGGTTTTAATGGATTTCCTCCTTATCCTTAAGCTGTGACCCCTTGTCCTGGACTTCCCCAACATCGGGAGCAATCTTCCTGCATCTAGCCTGTCCAACCCCTTAAGAATTTTATAAGTTTCTATAAGATCCCCTCTCAATCCCCTAAATTCTAGAGAGTATAAACCAAGTCTATCCAGTCTTTCTTCATAAGACAGTCCTGACATCCCAGGAATCAGTCTGGTGAACCTTCTCTGCACTCCCTCTATGGGTTTCTGGAGATACAGCGCGGGATCAGGCCCATTGCGTTCGCACCGACCATCAATCACCTTTACACTAGTTTAGTTTGGAGATACAGGGTGGAAACAGGCCCTTCGGCCCACCGATTCCGTGCCGACCAGCGATCATCCGTACACTGGTTCATCCCTGTACAATTTGCAGAGGTCTAATAACCTACAAACCAGCACGCCTTTGGAATGTGGGAGGAAACCGGGGATAACCCACGCGGTCACGGGGAGAACGTACAAACTCCGTACAGGCAAGCATCCGTAGAACCCGGGTCTCTGGCACTGTGGGGCAGGAACTCCACTGTGCCGCATTTCTTCCCCCTTCCCCGACCCTCTGCTCCGTCATGTCTCCGCTCACTGGCCTCCTCCAACATATAACTGAATCAAATTCCTTTACAGGCAAGAGTTGTGCACAAGGTGCAAGGTAGGCAAGTTGGAACACCATCATCAGACGACTCCTGCGTGCAGGAAGCTGCGTGCAACAAGTTAGTTTGTAAACATTAACGTTAAAATAAATGCATCTCTATTTCCTCTGTTACAGAGAAAGGTTGAACAAGTTAGGTCTTTATTCTTTGGAGCGCAGAAGGGGGACTTGATAGAGGTCTTTAAAATGATGAGAGGGATAGGCAGAGTTGACGTGGATAAGCTTTTCCCATTGAGAGTAGGGAAGATTCAAACAAGGGGACATGACTTGAGAATTAAGGGACAGAGGTTTAGGGGTAACATGAGGGGGAACTTCTTTACTCAGAGAGTGGTAGCTGTGTGGAATGAGCTTCCAGTGGAAGTGGTGGAGGCAGGTTCGATTTTATCATTTAAAAATAAATTGGATAGGTATATGGACGGGAAAGGAATGGAGGGTTATGGTCTGAGTGCAGGTAGATGGGACTAAGGGAGAATAAGTGTTCGGCACGGACTTGTAGGGCCGAGATGGCCTGTTTCTGTGCTGTAATTGTTATATGGTTACTTTGATTGCTTTAAAAGCTGGTTGTTCATTGCCTTGCAAAAATTAATTGCATAAATCGACTATTATTGAACCATAAAGCAAACTCTGCAGTTACACAAAATCTGAAATGGAACAGAACTTGTTGAGGCTCATAAGGACATCAGTCACAGGGGCAGAATCTGGCCATTCGGCCCATCGAGTCTGTTCCACCGTTCGATCATGATTGACCATAGCGACCATAGTTTAGTAAAGGTTAGAGATACAGCGTGGAAGCAGGCCCTTCGGCCCACCGAGTCTGTGCCCGCAAATGATATATATATGTAGTCACAGAGAGATACAGTGTGGAAGCAGGCCCTTTGGCCCAACTTGCCCACACTGGCCAACATGTCCCAGCTACACTAGTCTGCTGCTTGTGCGAGATAGAGAGAGAGAGTTCCTGTTCTGGAGAGATTCATTCCTCCATTCCCCACATCTGTCTGTCTCTTTTCACTCTTAAAGTACTGGTTTCAATCCTCCCCCTCATATCCTCCTCCCTTCCCCTCCCCACCGCCATCCCGTTAGACTGGATAGACTCGGCTTGTACTCACTAGAATTTAGAAGATTGAGGGGGGATCTTATAGAAACTTACAAAATTCTTAAGGGGTTGGACAGGCTAGATGCAGGAAGATTATTCCCGATGTTGGGGAAGTCCAGAACAAGGGGTCACAGTTTAAGGATAAGGGGGAAATCTTTTGGGACCGAGATGAGAAAAACATTTTTTTTCACACACAGAGAGTGGTGAATCTGTGGAATTCTCTGCCACAGAGGGTGGTTGAGGCCACAGTTCATTGGCTATATTTAAGAGGGAGTTAGATGTGGCCCTTGTGGCTAAAGGGATCGGGGTATGGAGAGAAGGCAGGGATGGGATACTGAGTTGGATGATCAGCCATGATCATATTGAATGGCGGTGCAGGCTCGAAGGGCCGAATGGCCTACTCCTGCACCTATTTTCTATGTTTCTCTTATCTCATACACATTCACTGATACGACTTTCGTTATTTTGCCAGTGAGAAGAACAAAGAAGAATCAATCGATCACCTTGAAGGTAATAATCTAAGATTTAGTTTGATATTTCCCTTAATTAATCTTTATACATGAAATATAAATATATTGTTCGCCGTTGCTCCTTTTCTATCTGTCCGTAACATTTTATTGTGTTCGCACTCTCTGTGTAGCTGTGAGTAAAGGGCCTGTCCCACGAGCATGCGACTCCATGCGGCAAGTGCGACCTAAAGCCCGCAGTCGCCTCGACGCCGTACGCACGGAGGCCGAGTGAGTGACGTGATGTTCGGGCGAAGTCCGACGGGCGTACGGCGTCGAGGCGGTGCATACAGTGTCGAGGTGGCTGCGGGCTGGTAGGCCGTTGCCGCGCGGAATTTTTGAACACGGTCAGTTTTTCGGAGCCCCGCGCGATGTCGGGACCAGCTCCGCACAACTCCATACGGCTCCGGCGATCGAAGTGGGACCAGCCCCGCGAGTTAGGTCGCGCTTGCCGCATGCAGGCGCATGGTCGTGGGACAGGCCCTTTAGGTCGCGCTTGATGCAGGGAGCCGCATGCTCGTGAGACAGGCCCTTTATACTGTATTCTACACTATAGTGCAGGATTGAAGTTGGGAGTTCATGTTGCAGTTGTACAAGACATTGATGAGACCGCATCTTTGGAGAGAAGGAATGGGTGACGTTTCGGAACAAGACCCTTCTTCAGACTGGAGAAAGGTCTTGATCCGAGACGCCACCTCTCTCAGGCCACAGATGATCGCATTCTGCTGCCGCGTATGATCGCATTCTTCTGCCAGTTCAGTTCAGTTCTGGCCACCATGATATAGGAAAGATGTTGTCAAACTGGAAAGGGTACAGAGAAGATTTACGAGGATGCTGGCAGTGCTAGAGGGTCTGAGCTACGGGGAGGGGTTGGGGCAGGCTGGGTCTCTGTTCCTAGGAGCGCAGGAGGATGAGGGGTGATCTTATAGAGGTGTACAAAATCATGAGAGGAATAGATCGGGTAGATGCACAGAGTCTCTTACCCAGAGTAGGCAAATCGAGGACCAGAGGACATAGGTTTAAGGTGAAGGGGAAAATATTTAATAGGAATTTGAGTGGTAACCTTTTCACACAAAGGGTGGTGGGTGTATGGAACAAGCTGCCAGAGGAGGTAGTTGAGGCAGGGACTATCCCAACATTTAAGAAGCAGTTAGACAGGTACATGGATAGGACAGGTTTGGAGGGATATGGACCAAACGCAGGCAGGTGGGACTAGTGTAGCTGGGACATGTTGGCCGGTGTGGGCAAGTTGGGCCAAAGGGCCTGTTTCTACGCTAGATCTCTAAAACCCTTTGACTATATGACAATAAATTGAATTGTATTGTATTGTATTGTAAAACCATTTACCCTTGTGCAGAGCTGGGATGTGCCGACCGCAGTGTCCACCACCGCCACTAGATGGCAGGAGCAGCCCAGCTTTCTCCAATGTTCGACACAAATTGCTGGAGTAATGTGGCTGTCCCACTGTACGAGCTAATTGAAGAGTTCTCCCGAGTTTCCCCTGATTCGAACTCGGAGATTTACGGTAATGGCCGCTCGTCGGTACTCGGGGCTCTCGTGGACATTTTTCAACATGTTGAAAAATCTTCACGAGTCTTCCCGTGCTTACCTGCCGTTAGCGAGTCTTCCCGAGTACCTGCCGTTAGCGCTAAGAGACGTCCCCGAGCTCCGACGTACCCACTACGTTCATTCTCCGTGCTTACCACGGGTTTGATTATTTTTTTTTAACTCGGGAGAGCTCTTGGAATGAACTCGTACCGTGGGACAGGGCTATTAAGAAGGATCCCAAGACAACACCTACACCTGCCGTTAGCGTTACGAGCCACTAAGAGACGTCCCCGAGCTCCGACGTACCCGCTACGTACATTCTACGTGCTTACCACGAGTTTGATTTTTTTTTAAACTTGGGAGAGCTCTTGGATGAACTCGTACAGTGGGACAGCCCCATAACTCAACGGGACAGGCAGCATCTCTGGAGAAAACTGATAGATGACATTTTGGGTTATACAATACAATACAATACAATTCAATTTATTGTCATTTGGACCCCTTGAGGTCCAAACGAAATGCCGTTTCTGCAGCCATACATTACAAACAAATAGACCCGAGACACAACATAATTTACATAAACATCCATCACATTGCTGTGATGGAAGGCCAAAAAAACTTCTCTCTCCACTGCACTCCCCCCCCCGATGTCAGAGTCAAAGTCAAAGTCAAAGCCCCCGGCGGGCGATGGCGATTGTCCCGTGGCCATTAAAGCCACGCCGGGTGATGCAAGGTCGCACACCGGGTCTTGGTGTTGGAGCCCCCGGCGTGCGCTCGCAGAGTCCCGCGGCCATTCCAAGCCGCGCGGGGCGGTGCTGTAAGGCCCCGCTCCAGGTGCTCTTCAACCCCGCAACTCGGGCGGGAGAAGTCGCCGCTGCGGAAGCCCCGAAAAGCGGTCTCCCTCCAGAGACCCGCGGGCTCCCGGTGCCGCCCGCCAAACCCGCAGTTGCAGCCACCGAATCTCCGGGGGTCGGGTCGCAGCAGCGTCCACCACAGCTCCACCCGCTCTGGACTCGGCCAGCTCCGCGACGGTGAGGTGAGTAGTCGGCACCACAGACCCCGGTCTTCCTGCTGGAGGCCGCTCCTCGTTGCAGCCCCAACGACAACGGAGACCCGACAAAGAAAAGGTCGGGTCTCCCGTGCAGGGAGAGATTTAAAAGTTACCCCCAACCCCCCCACACCACCCCCACCCCCCCCCCACACACATACCCCAACAAAAATAACAAAAACTACATAAAAACATAGACATAAAATAATAAAAAACGCAGACGGACTGCAGAGGCCGCTGCTGACGAGAGTCGCGCCGCCTACTGGGATCTTCAGATTGAGTTTGAAGAAGGGTCTCTGTAAACCAGTTGCTTCCTACACATTTCTCCTATGGTCACCATGGACTGAGATCCCTCCTTCATGTTCCCATCTCGAGTTGTTTCAGTCTTTGCCTATCCAAGACTTGTAGTTTTTTTTTTACACGATAATTTAACCAAAACATCTTTTTGCTACCTACGTTCCATATGCCCACCCTACTCCAGCACTTTGTGTCTTTTTGTTTGTAAACCAGCATCTGCAGTTCTTGTTTTTCTCGGGAGATGTGACATTGTTTTGAATGATTGTGTACACAGCGATTGTTAATTCTGGTTGGTGCCTCTTTCAAATGATATATTGTTCGGTATTCCTTCACCCTGCTGTCACAGCTTGGGATTTGTGATGTTGTCTCTTTATTTTCCAGACATTGAGGAACCTCCCAGCCCAGAGTTCTCCGTGAACAGGTACACTCAACTTGATACACTTGATAGAGCAGTGCAGCACAAGAACAGACCCTTTGGTCCACAATGTCCATGCTGAACACACACACAGATAGATCGATGGTGGATTAACTCAGCGGGACAGGCAGCATCTCTGGAGAACACAGATAGATGACATTTTGGGTCGCGATCTTCAGATTCAGTTTGAAGAAGGGTCGGTGTAAACCAGTTCCTTCCGACACCTTTCTCCTATGGTCACCATGGACTTGAGTCAGGTTAATCTAATCTCTTCTGCCTGCATGTAGATCCATATCCTACACGGTGGCACAGCGGTAGAGTTACATAGATACATAGACAATAGGTGCAGGAGTAGGCCATTCGGCCCTTCGAGCCTGCACCGCCATTCAATATGATCATGGCTGATCATCCAACTCAGTATCCTGTACCTGCCTTCTCTCCATACCCCCTGATCCCTTTAGCCACAAGGGCCACATCTAACTCCCTCTTAAATATAGCCAATGAACTGGCCTCAACTACCCTCTGTGGCAGAGAGTTCCAGAGATTCACCACTCTCTGTGTGAAAAAAGTTCTTCTCATCTCGGTCCTAAAGGATTTCCCCCTTATCCTTAAGCTGTGACCCCTTGTCCTGGACTTCCCCAACATCAGGAACAATCTGCCTTACTGTGTCAGAGTTGCTGCCTTACTGTGTCAGAGACCACGGTTCCTTCCCGACCACGGGTGCTGTCCATACGGAGTTTGCACGTCCTCCCTGTGACCGCGTGGGTTTTCTCCGAGATCTTCAGTTTCCTCCCACACTCCAAAGACGTGCAGGTTTGTAGGTAATCGGCTAGGTGTAAATGTAAATTGTCCCTAGTGTGCGTAGGATAGTGTAATGCCCCTGTCCCACTTAGGAAACTTGAACGGAAACCTCTGGAGACTTTGCGCCCCACCCAAGGTTTCCGTGCGGTTCCCGGGGTTTTTTGTCGGTCTCCCTACCTGCTTCCACTCCCTGCAACCTCCGGCAACCACCTGCAACCTCCGGGAACCGCACGGAAACCCTTGGGTGGGGCGCAAAGTCTCCAGAGGTTTCCGTTCAGGTTTCCTAAGTGGGACAGGGGCATTAGTGTGCGGGGATCGCTGCTTGGTGCGGACTCGGTGGGCCGAAGGGCCTGTTTCCGCGCTGTATCTCTAAACTAAACTAAACTAAACTAGTGTACGGGTGAAAGAGGAGATCGACAAGTTCTTGATTAGTACGGGTGTCAAAGGTTACGAGAATGGGGTTGAGAGGGAGAGGGATATGGAGGAGGAGACTTGATGGGCCGAATGGCCTAATGCTGCTCCTATGACGTATGAAGTTAAGAACATGTCAATCAATTTCAAATGGGGAGAAGGCAGAGGAATGGGGTTGAGATAGATCAGCCATGATTGAGGGATGGAGCAGACTTGATGGGCCGAATGGCCTAATTCTGGTCTTATTACTTCTGGAATGATGAGCTACAAGTGTCTAGGTTGTATCTGCCCCATTATCTCCGAACCTTCGAGCGTTCACTCCCTTGGTATGACCGAGTCTTTCTCGTCTCTCCAGTATCGCTGGGCCTCAGACACAGGAGCTGCTGAAGCAAATCTCCGCCCTGCAGCAGGACCTCCGGGAATCCAAGACCACCCAGCGGCAGCAGAACGCGATCATCCGTGGCCTGAGAGAGGTGAGCGAACAACACTGGGCTTAATGGGTGGCCTCTCGGACCGACACCCTCCTCCAGTCTGAAGAAGGGTCTCGTTCCGAAACGCCATGATCCCTTCTCTCCAAAGATGCTGCCTGTCCCGCTGAGTTACTCCAGCATTTTGTGTCTATCTTGGGTTTAAAGCAGCATCTGCAGTTCCTTCCTACACAGACACTGGGCTTAATGTTCACACCAGGTCAGTTTAGTTTATTGGCACGTGCACCAAGCTATAGTGAAATTCATTTTTGCATTCAGTTCAGTACAAGTATCACTACACATAGGCACTGAGATACATCTTAGATAAGCAACCTGGCTACACTACAAGCTTACTACAGTAGTCGGCAGTCATGGTGGTGCAGCGGTAGAGTTGCTGCCTTACAGCGAATGCAGCGCTAGAGACCCGGGTTCGATCCTGACTACAGGTGCTGTCTGTACGGAGAGACATATAAGATTGTAAAAGGACTGGTCAAGCTAGATGCAGGAAAAATGTTCCCAATGTTGGGCGAGTCCAGAACCAGGGGCCACAGTCTTAGAATAAAGGGGAGGCCATTTAAGACTGAGGTGAGAAAAAACTTTTTCACCCAGAGAGTTGTGAATTTGTGGAATTCCCTGCCGCAGAGGGCAGTGGAGGCCAAGTCACTGGATGGATTTAAGAGAGAGTTAGATAGAGCTCTAGGGGCTAGTGGAGTCAAGGGATATGGGGAGAAGGCAGGCACGGGTTATTGATTGGGGACGATCAGCCATGATCACAATGAATGGCGGTGCAGGCTCGAAGGGCTGAATGGCCCCCTCCTGCACCTATTTTCTATGTTTCTATGAGTTTGAACGTTCTCCCCATGACCTGCGTGGGTTTTCTCCGAGATCTTCAGTTTCCTCCCACACTCCAAAGACGTACAGGTTTGTAGGTTAATTGGCTTGGGATAAGTGTAAATTGTCCCTAGTGTGCGTAGGATAGTGTTAGTGTGCGGGGATCGCTGGTCGGCATGGACACGTTTGGGCGAAGGGCCTGTTTCCGCGCTGTATATCGAAGCAAAACTAAACTAAAATCATTGATTCATTGGACCTAGGGGACTGTCACTGTTGTGTTGAACTAGTGACTCTATTATAAAGTTCAGCAGAGCTACCGCCCAGCGGGAGTTCACTGCCGGTCCGTTTATTACGCATACGTGCGCCTGTGCCACTCAGCTGCAGCGGTGGGAGCTGACAGTGATGTGGTGCTCAGTGCCCCGTGATTATTGGCTTTCCAGCCCGCCGAGCCTACCCTGTCCCGATCAATAACTAGAGCTCCAGTCACTGTGGGGTCACCTATGATGAATGAATGAATGATACTTCATCATTACATGTGACAAAGTCACCGTGCGATGCTTTGTTTTGCATTCACAAAGGTATGCAAAGAGGGGCCACAGATGGCACAATGGGCTAAGTGTTCGGCTGGCAACCGGAAGGTGGCCGGTTCGAATCCCGCTTGGAGTGCATACTGTCGTTGTGTCCTTGGGCAAGACACTTCACCCACCTTTGCCTGTGTGTGAATGTGTGTGAATGTGTGTGAGTGATTGGTGGTGGTCGGAGGGGCCGTAGGCGCAGATTGGCAGCCACGCTTCCGTCAGTCTGCCCCAGGGCAGCTGTGGCTACAGAAGTAGCTTACCACCACCGAGTGTGACTGAGGAGTGAATGAATAATGCGATGTAAAGCGCCTTGAGTATTAGAAAGGCGCTATATAAATCCCATCCATTATTATTATTATTAAAAAGGGCACCGACAATTTCAAAATATTCAATTTTACGCAAACCAATATTTAACGCATTACTTTTGTGGTTCCCCCTAGTTTGGTTTAGAGATGGAAGCTGCACGGAAACAGGCCCTCCTGCCCACCAAGTCCGCACCGACCAGCGATCCCCACATATTTACACCACCCTACACACACTGGGGACTAGTTTTTACATTTATACCAAGCCAATTAATACAATACAATACAATTTATTTGTCATTTGGACCCCTTGAGGTCCAAACGAAATGTCGTTTCTGCAGCCATACATTACAAAACAAAAGACCCGAGACACAACACAGTTTACACAAACATCCATCACCTCGCTGTGATGGAAGGCAAAAAAACGTATCTCTCCACTGCACTCCCCCCCCCCGATGTCAGAGTCAAAGTCAAAGCCCCCAGCTGGCGATGGCGATTGTCCCGTGGCTATTAAAGCCACGCTGGGTGATGCAAGGTCGCGCACCGGGTCTAGTTGTTGGAGCCCCCGGCGTGCGCTCGCAAAGTCCCGCGGCCATTCCAAGCCGCGCGGGGCGATGGTAAGTGTCCCCGCTCCAGGTGCTCTTCAACCCCGCAACTCGGGCGGGAGAAGTCGCCGTTGCGGGAGCCCTGAAAAGCGGTCACCCAGCAGGGACCCGCGGGCTCCCGGTGCCGCCGTCCGCCAGACCCGCAGTTGCAGCCTCCGAATCTCCGGGGGTCGGGGCCGCAGCAGCGTCCACCACCGCTCCACCCGCTCTGGACTCGGCCAGCTCCGCGACGGTGAGGTGAGTAGTCGGCACCAGAGCCCCCGGTCTTCCTGTTGGAGGCCGCTCCTCATTGCAGCCCCAACGACAACGGAGACCCGACAAAGAAAAGGTCGGGTCTCCCGTGCAGGGGAAAGATTTTAAAGTTACCCCCACCCCACCCCCCAACCCCCACCCCCCACCCCCCACACACACATACCCCAACAAAAAAAATAACAAAAACTACATAAAAACGGGACAAAAAATAAAATAAAACACAGACGGACTGCAGAGGCCGCTGCTGACGAGAGTCGCGCCGCCCACCAGTTAATCTACGAACCTGGAGTGTGGGAGGAAACCGAAGGTTTTGGAGAAAACCCACGCAGGTCACGGGGAGAACGTACAACCTCCGTGCAGATAATCACCTGTAGTCAGGATCGAACCCGGGTCTCTGGCGCTGCAAGGAAGTAGCTCTTGTGCTGCTCCACCGTGCCGCCCTTTGTGGTCCCCATCAATCTGGGCTGTTTCTCCACGTCGAGTTCTCCTTTGTTCTCGGCAGCGTCTCCAACTTCTGTCCTCGATCTGGGTGGCCCGCCCTCGATCGCCAACCCTTTACTTGGCCTCAGCTTGCATCTCCCCCGATTCTCGTTGCTGGTTTGAATTCCACGAGTTTGTAGATGTTGCATGGGATAATGGAACTAAGCAGAGCTGTGGTCGATGATTGGAAGTCTGACGTAGATGTCTCACTTACCCAGGTGTTCCAGGGATGGGTGCAGGGGCAGGGAGATGGCATCAGCTGTGGACCTGTTGTGGCGGTAGGCGAGCTGCAGTGGATCAAGGTTGCTTGGTGGACTGAATTTAACGCGTTCCATGTTTCACACCTCCTCACAGACCCAATCACTAACTCTGCTCCAAACTACTCAGAGGCATTGTCTGTGTTGATGCCTAATCTTGTACCCTTCTCTCTCTAGGAACTGGAAGAAGCCAACTTAAATAAACCAAGAGAAATAAAGGTGAGGGGGCGATGAGCAGAGATGTTTTTTATTGCCATCCTAATGTGTGTATGGTGTGTATGTGTGTGTGTGTGGTGTGTGTGTGTATGGTGTGTGTGTGTGGTGTGTGTGTGTGTATGGTGTGTGTGTGTATGGTGTGTGTGTGTGTATGGTGTGTGTGTGTATGGTGTGTGTGTGTGTGTGTGTGGTGTGTGTGTGGTGTGTGGGTGTATGCGTGTGTATGGTGTGTGTGTGTATATGGTGTGTGTGTGTGTATGGTGTGTGTGTGTAGTGTGTGTGTATGGTGTGTGTGTGTGTGTATGGTGTGTGTGTATGTAGGCGTGTGTGTGTGTGCATGGCTTGTGTGTGTGTATGGTGTGTGTATGGTGTGTGTGTGTGTGTATGTGTATGGTGTGTGTGTGTGTGTGTGTGTATGGTGTGTGTATGGTGTGTGTGTGTGTATGGTGTGTGTGTGTGTGTATGGTGTGTGTATGTGTATGGTGTGTGTGCATGTTGTGTGTACCTGTAATTGCAGGTTTGTGCGTGTACGATCGCGAATTTGTGTGTGTGTGTGTGCATCTGTGGTGTGTGTGTGTATGTGAAGGTGATGCAGGATTGTTAATATTGTGTCAAATTGCCTGTTTCTGTCTTGGTGATTGTGTCACCTTGAGATGTGGCAGGTGACTGGAGCACCCGGAGGAAGCCCACACAGACACAGGCAGAGCATGAAAACTCCACACAGACAGTGCTCAGGGCCATGCTCCCTCCAGTGTGACTCTGTGCTGGTTGTGTCGCCGGGCGATGTTCAAAAGGTCACAGAGTGCTGGAGTAACTCCGCGGGTCAAGCAGCATCTCTGGAGAACGTGGATGGGTGACGTTTCGGGTCAGGATCCTTCTTCAGACTCCGGGTTTGACGTGGGGTCCCGATCTGAAATGTTACATCCATGTCTTCTAGAGATGCTGCCTGACCCGCTGAGTTTAGTTAATTTGGATCAGAGATACAGTGTGGAAACAGGCCCTTCGGCCCACCGAGTCTGTGCCAACCAGCGATCCCCGCACACTAATATCATCCTACGCACACCACGGACAATTTATAACCTTTAAGGAAAAAGGATTTGAGTATAGGAGCAGGGAGGTTCTACTGCAGTTGTACAGGGTCTTGGTGAGACCACACCTGGAGTATTGCGTACAGATTTGGTCTCCAAATCTGAGGAAGGACATTATTGCCATAGAGGGAGTGCAGAGAAGGTTCACCAGACTGATTCCTGGGATGTCAGGACTGTCTTATGAAGAAAGACTGGATCGACTTGGTTTATACTCTCTAGAATTTAGGAGATTGAGAGGGGATCTTATAGAAACTTACAAAATTCTTAAGGGGTTGGACAGGCTAGATGCAGGAAGATTGCTCCCGATGTTGGGGAAGTCCAGGACAAGGGGTCACAGCTTAAGGATAAGGGGGAAATCCTTTAAAACCGAGATGAGAAGAACTTTTTTCACACAGAGAGTGGTGAATCTCTGGAACTCCCTGCCACAGAGGGTAGTCGAGGCCAGTTCATTGGCTATATTTAAGAGGGAGTTAGATGTGGCCCTTGTGGCTAAGGGGATCAGAGGGTATGGAGAGAAGGCAGGTACGGGATACTGAGTTGGATGATCAGCCATGATCATATTGAATGGCGGTGCAGGCTCGAAGGGCCGAATGGCCTACTCCTGCACCTAATTTCTATGTTTCTATGTTTACCGTGGCGATTAGCCTCCAAACCTGGAGTGTGGGAGGAAACCGGAGCACCCGGGGAAAACCCATGCGGTCACGGGGAGAACGTACAAACAAGCACCCGTAGTCAGGATCGATCCTGGGTCTCTGGCGCTGTGAGGCAGTAACTCCATCGCTGCGCCACTCTGATACTCCAGCACTTGTGTATTAAGTAGCATCTGATGAAGGGTCTCGACCCGAAACGTCACCCATTCCTTCTCTCCACAGATGCTGCCCGTCCCGCTGAGTTACTCCAGCATTTTGTGTCTATCTTCACAATACTCCAGGTGTGGTCTCACTCGGGCTCTGTACAACTGCAGAAGGACCTCTTTGCTCCTATATTCGATTCCTCTTGTTATAAAGGCCAACATGCCATTCGCTTTCTTCACTGCCTGCTGTACCTGCATGCTTACTTTCATAGACTGATGTACAAGGACCCCCCAGATCCCGTTGTACTTCCCCTTTTCCCAACTTGAAGTTGGGAATACCTTCTCTCCAGAGATGCTGCCTGTCCCGCTGAGTTACTCCAGCGCTTTGTGTCTGCCAGCATCTGCGGTTCCCTGTCTCTTCATTGGGCGTTGTTTGTCGGCAGGCCTCGCTGGAGGAGGTGGACAGCGAGCTATTCCAGGTGCGGGAAGAGCTTCAGAAGGTCTGGGACATGTTGCACACCCGGGAGAGCAAGCTGGAGGAACAGCACCAGCAGCTGGAGTCTACACGAGGACAGGTCAGTATGCATCGGCCCCAGAACGGCAGCCCAGGGAACACAGCAACAAACCGAGGCCCCTGGTTTAGGTTTAAGTTCACATTCATTATCGTCACATGTAATCACAATCGCAATAATACTTTATTAGCCAAGTATAAGATGAATTATCGCATTGAAGGGCTCGAAGGGCCAAATGGCCTACTCCTGCACCTATTGTCTATTGAATTTCATTTGCCAAGTCAGTCATACCAATAAAAAGCAACAAAACACACAAAACACATTTTAACATAAACATCCACCACAGTGACTCCTCCACATTCCTCACTGTGATGGAAGGAGAAAAAAAAGTTCAAATCTCTTCCCTTCTTTGTTCTCCCGTGGTCGGGGGCCTCGATCCCTCCGTTGACGGGACCATCTTGACTCCCGTAGCCGGTGGCGTCTGGGCCCTCCGCATCGGGGCGATCAGCTCCTGCATCGGGGGGATGTCAGCTCCCCCGCACCGGCGATCGGACCCCGGGTCGGGGCTGGTCGAGCCCTTGCGTCGTTGGAGCTTCCCGACTCGGCCTCGCCCGAGACTGCGAGGTACAATGATAAGCTGTGTGTTGCATGCAATCCGATCCAATCCAATATACCATGCGTTGATACATCCAGGAGTAGAAATAGGCCATTCGGCCCATCAGGTCTACTTCGCCATTCAATCATGAGATGGGCAACATCTCTGGAGAGAAGGAATGGGTGATGTTTGAAGAAGGGTCTCGACCCGAAACGTCACACAAGAAGAAATTTCTTCTCTCCAGAGATGCTGCCTGTCCTGCTGAGTTTAGATAGATGGATGGATGGATGGATGGATGGATAGATCTATAGATAGATAGATCTATATAGATAGATAGATGGATGGATAGATAGATGGATGGATAGATGGATGGATGGATGGATAGATCGATAGATAGATAGATAGATAGATAGATAGATAGATAGATAGATAGATAGATAGATAGATAGATAGATCTATAAATAGATAGATCTATGGATGGATATATAGACAGACAGACAGACAGACAGACAGACAGACAGACAGACAGATAGATAGATAGATAGATAGATAGATAGATAGATAGATAGATAGATAGATAGATAGATAGATAGATAGATAGATAGATCTATAGTTACTTAGATTTATAGATGGGTGGGTGTATAGATAGATACTTTAATGTCACAAGGGCGCCGACTGAGTTACAAAGTATTAATTGCAGTCGCAAATAGTCCCTCTTTGTTCTTGCCCCCTCCCCCCCCCCCACGCCAACAATGGCCACATGATGTACATGAGAACCTTGACATTGAAGCCGGCACTTGGATTAATTCCAATTGGGCCCACCCATGATTCAGTAACATGCGGGACATTAGCACGGAGCTGCTCCACCTCTTCTTCATGTTGCTTCTGATGAATAGCAGACAGACGGTTCATCGGGGAACAACCGGCCCTATTGTTGACGTGCCACGTTACAGTGCGGACACTGTTTGCTGTGCTTTCGTGGAAAGTGAGAGGTGAAGTGAGATCATGTCATGGATTTGTTTAGTTTGCAGATACAACGTGGAAACAGGCCCTTCGGCCCACCGAGTCCACGCTGACCATCGATCACCCGTTCACGCTTGTTCTATGATATCCCAATTTTGCATCCGACACACATCCTAATCATACTTTATTAGCCAAATATGTTTTGCACTAGGGGGGCAATTTACAGAGGGGCCGATGAACCTACAAACCTGCACGTCTTTGCGAGGTGGGAGGGAACTGGAGCACACGGAGAAAACTAATGCAGTTACAGGGAGAACCTACAAACTGCACACATACAGAGCCTGTAGTTGGGATCGAACCTGGGGTGTGAGGCGCTGTGGGGCAGCAGCACTACCAGCTACGCCGACGTGCCTCCCTGATACAGGAGTGGTGTATAATCCACAGGTTCACCTCATGTAGGTGGCATGTTGCAGCCACCTGTAGCCATTACGCTAACACGCTCTGATGCTTTATCCACACTCTGGTATTTGTCCTCTTTGCCATATCTGTTGTCCTTGTGTATGGGATGTGTAGGAAAGAACTGCAGATGCTGGTTTAAATCGAAAGGCTGGAGTTACTCAGCGGGACAGGCAGCATCTCTGGAGAGAAGGAATGGGTGACGTTTTGGGTCGAGACCCTTCCTCAGACTGAGAGTCAGTTGAAAGGGAAGCCAGAGATAGAGACGGTGATGTAGATGGAGATAGAACAAATGAATGAGAGAAATGCATAAAAGTAACGATGAATAGGGAAACAGGCCATTGTTAGCTGCTTGCTAGGTGAGAACAAGAAGCTGGTGGGGGAGGGATAGAGAGCGAGGGAATGCCGGGGTTACTTGAAGTTAGAGAAACCAATATTGGGATTAAAGATAGACATATTGTGAAAAGCTGGAGTAACTCAGTGGGACAGGCAACATCTCTGGAGAGAAGGAATGGGATCCAGAGATGCGGCCATTATGAGTAGAATTAGGCCATTCGGCCCATCAAGTCTACTTCGCCATTCAATCGTGGCTGATCTATCTGTCCCTCGTAACCCCGTTCTCCTGCCTTCTCCCCGACACCCGTACTGAGTTACTCCAGCCTCTTGTGTGTGTCTTTGGTTTAAACCAGCGGTTGCACTTCCTTCAAACACGCATCAGTATTGGGACTCGCGGCCCAAGCGGACGTTGGTGCCATCTGTGGTGGGATTTGCTTGCTCTTGTCCGAGCTGAAAGTGTTCTGCATTTTTGTTCTGCAGTTCACCGAATGCAACTCTGAGAATCAACGGCTGGAGAACCTGGTGACTGCCTTGAAGCAGCAAGTGTCGGAGAAGTAAGTCGGATGAGTCACTCGCCGGTTGTCTGCTGGGGTTGCAAGTAAAGGTCGTGCCTGCATGTGGCCCATGCGACACACTCTGTGGGACCCACAAAGGGGCCGTTCGCAGATCAGGGTCAAGGAAATGTTTCCCCTAATCATAAGCCCATCTTCTTCTTGCGTATGGCGTGCACAGCCTAAAGTTGCAGGACAACTTGTTCTATTTGATCTTATTTGATTGTGCACGCCGGGTTGATTGCATTCGTCGAAACAGGGCGGACCACGTGAAGGTTGTAATCTCCCACCCCATAAGCCCATAAGGAGTAGAATTAGTCCATTCGGCCCATCAAGTCTACCCCACCATTCAATCATGGCTGATCTATCTCTCCCTCCTAACCCCATTCTCCTGCCTTCTCCCCGTAACCCCTGACACCCGTACTAATCAAGAATCTATCTATCTATCTCTGCCTTAAATATATCCACTGACTTGGCCTCCACAGCCGTCTGTGGCAAAGAATTGCACAGATTCACCACTCACTGTAATGTCACAGAGTGTGTCATCGCAGGGGATCGATGCTGCAGGATTAGCGATCGCTGACTGATAAACCTGACCTGAAAGTCACCCTGTTCTCCCGAGCTCGGTGGCTGCATCAGAGGCTCATGTTAACAGGACCCATATGAACTGCCTGCGGCGCTGAATCAGGCCCTTCAGCCCAACTTGTCCACGTCGACCAACATGTGCCCCATCTACGCTAGTCCCATTTTCCCACCTTCGTTCCACATCCCTCTAAACCTTTCCCCATCCATGAGTCTGAAGAAGGGTTTCGGCCCGAAACGTTACCTATTTCCTTCGCTCCATAGATGCTGCTGCACCCGCTGAGTTTCTCAAGCATTTTTGTCTACCATCCATGTACCTGTCTGTTTGTCCTTTAACAGGGGTGGCGCAGCGGAGTGGTAGAGTTGCTGCCTCACAGCGCCAGAGACCTGGGTTCGATTCTAACCTCGTTTGAGTGTGTGTGTGTGTGCTCATTATTCTATGTTCGCTCTTCTGGGGGAGATGCTAAATGCATTTTGTTGTCTCTGTACTGTGCACTGCACAATGACAATAAAGATTGAATCTGAATCTGAATCTGTATGGAGCTTGCACCTTCTCCCCGTGACCTGCGTGGGTTTTCCCCGGATGCTCCAGTTTCCTCCCAAACTCGGAAGACGTACAGGTTTGCAGGCTAAATGGCTTGGTATAACTGTAAATTGTCCCTAGTATGTGTTTGTGTAGGATAGTGTAAGTGCTGGCCGGCATGGACTAGGTGGGCCGAAGGGCCTGTTTCCGCTCTGAATCTCTAAACTAAACTGAACTTATAAATTAAATTAATTAAGGATAGAACTTAAATATCCTGAATACTGAGTATCGGGTGTAAAAATGCAGGGGAACTTTTAGAAAAGCAGTTAATTTTAATTTATCTCATTTATTTATAATTGAATGTATTCTGTAAGGCGGGGAGTGGGATGAACGCTGGTGGGGGATCATTGTTGCCGCAGGATACTGCACTGTAGTTTATGTCCCTGTGGTTCCAGGGAGCACACGCTCAGGCAGCACGAGAGGTTCCGACGGACTGAGAAAACCGAGTTTGATATCAAAATTTCGGCGTTGGAATTAAAGGTTTGCTGATTGTTTACTCTCTCCTCGATGCTCTGACTTTGTGTGTGTGTGTGTCTATATACGTATGTGTGTATGTGCCTCTGTGTATGTGTGTCTCTGTGTATACGTGTGTGTGTGTACGTGTGGGTGTACGTGTGTGTGTGTGTGTGTGTACGTGTGGGTGTACGTGTGTGTGTGTGTGTGTGTGTGTGTGTGTGTGTGTGTGTGTGTACGTGTGTGTGTGTGTGTGTGTGTGTGTGTGTGTGTAAGTGTGTGTGTGTGTGTGTGGTGTGTGTGTGTGTGTAAGTGTGTGTGTGTGTGCGAGTGTGTGTGTACGTGTGTGTGTAAGTGTGTGTGTAAGTGTGTGTGAGTGTACGTGTGTGTGTGTGTGTACGTGTGTGTGTGTGTGTGTACGTGTGTGGGTGTGTGTACGTGTGTGTGAGTGTACGTGTGTGTGTGTGTGTACGTGTGTGTGTGTGTACGTGTGTGTGTGTGTGTGTGTGTGTGTGTACGTGTGTGTGTGTGTGTGTGTGTGTACGTGTGTGGGTGCGTGTGTGAGTGTGTGTGTGTACGTGTGTGTGTGTGGGTGGGTGTGTATACGTGTGTGTATACGTGTGTGTGTGAGTGTGTGTGTGTACGTGTGTGTGTGGGTGGGTGTGTGTGTGTATACGTGTGTGTGTGTGTATATACGTGTGTGTGTATATATATATGTGTGTGTGTGTGTGTGTGTGTGTATATACGTGTGTGCGTGTGTGTCTATATACGTATGTGTGTATGTGCCTCTGTGTATGTGTGTCTCTGTGTATACGTGTGTGTGTGTGCCTCTATGTATGTGTGTCTCTGTGTATACTTGTGTGTGTGTGCCTCTGTGTATGTGTGTCTCTGTGTATACCTGTGTGTGTGTGTTCCTCTGTGTGTGTGTCTGTGTATACACGTGTGTATGTGCGTCTTATCTGTGTGTACACGTTTGTGTGTGTGTGTCCCTGTGTATGTGCGTGTCTCTGCTTGT
This sequence comes from Amblyraja radiata, assembly GCF_010909765.2. NCBI lineage: Eukaryota > Metazoa > Chordata > Chondrichthyes > Rajiformes > Rajidae > Amblyraja > Amblyraja radiata. The sequence continues at coordinate 3,674,007 of NC_045999.1, read as the reverse complement.
GTGTGTCTGTGTGTGTGCGAGCGTGTGTGTACGTGTGCATGTGTGTGTGCATGCATGGGTGTGTGCATGCATGTCTTTGTGTGTGTGCAATGCATGCGTGGGTGTGTGCAATGCATGTCTCTGTGTGGGCGTGTGTGTGTGTGTGTGTGTGTGTGTGTGCGTGTATGTGTGTGTGTGTGAGCGTGTATATGTGTGTGTGGGCGTGTGCGTGTGTGTGTGTGTTTGTGTGTGTGGGCGTGTGTGTGGGTGTGTGTGTGTGTGTGGGCGTATGTGCGTGTGGGCGTGTGTGTGTGTGTGTGTGTGTGTGTGTGTGTGTGTGTGAGCATGTATATGTGTGTGTGTGTGGGCGTATGTGCGTGTGGGCGTGGGTGTGTATGTGTGTGGGCGTATGTGCGTGTGGGCGTGTGTGTGGGTGTGTGTGTTCATCCTCTCTCCCTCTCCCATCTGACTTGATGGCATGGCATGCAAAACAAAGTTTTTCACTAAACCTCGCACATATAAAAATAATAAGCCTAAACTTTCTCCTTTAAGTATGTTCCTAAACCTAAATGTTTTGATCAAATATCAGAACCAACGGTATATCTGTGATTGACTATGGCTCCAAATCCAGGATCAGGCCTGTATCTCCTGTGTCCAGTGAAAGGCCGAGTTGTTGTGAATTTTGTATTTAAACATGTTAAGGGGCCTGTCTCACTCGCCGATTTTTTTCGGCAACTGCCGGCACCATATTGGTCTCGCCAAAAGATTTTGAACATTTCAAAATCCATCGACGACAAAAAAATGCTGCGACACTTGAAAAAACAGCGCGCGTCATTTCGTCTTCACACCGCGAATTTTTCGGCGACCATGATACGTCGGTCAATGACGCCGGCAGTCGCCGAAAAAACCTTCAAGTGGGACAGGCCCTAAGAGGACGCTGTGAGCACTCGGGGTAGTTATTGTAGATGTTATACTTCCTGACATGAGGTCTCCCCAGACTCCCAGCCTGAAGGAGGGTCTCAACCCGAAATGCCACCCATTCCTTCTCTCCAGAGACGCTGCCCGTCCCGCTGAGTTACCCCAGAGTTTTTGTGTGTGTGTGTCTTCATGCGTTAGACTGACCTGTTTGCTCTTGTTCAGTTGGCAGAGGTGGAGGTCATGGGTGAAGCCCGACAGGAGATTTCGATTGAGGAAGGCAAGAGGTAAGAGGTGGGGATGCCAAGTCAGGTCACATTTATTTATATCGCACATTTAAAAAACAACTCTTGTTGGCCAAAGTGCTTTTCATTTGTTATACGAATAGTATAAATAAACAAACTACCTACATATATACATATAGCCCTCGCTAAGTGGACGTCAGGAAAGGCTTGGGAGTATAGATAAGATTTTAGTCTTGACTTAAAGGAGTCGATGGAGGGAGCTGTTCGTTCTGATGGGAAGGGGGATGCTGTTCCACAGTCTAGGAGCTGCAACCGCAAAGGCACGGTCGCCCCTAAGCTTATGCCTAGACCGCGGGATATTCAGCAGCCCCAAGTCGGCCGATCTGAGGAACCTGGAGGTGGAGTGGTGGGTGAGAAGACTTTTAATGTAGGTGGGGGCAAGCCCATTGAGGGCTTTGTAGACATGGAGGAGGGTCTTGAAATGTATACGGAACCGCACATGGAGCCAGTGGAGAGAGGCCAGGATCGGGGTGATGTGGTCCCTTTTTCGGGTGCCCGTCAGGAGTGTCGCTGCGGCGTTTTGGACCAGTTGCAGGCGGGACAGGGAAGATTGGCTGACGCCAGTGTAAAGGGAGTTGCAGTAATCTAGGCGGGAGGAGATGAATGTGTGGATGATCTTTTCCAGGTCATCAAAGTGGAGGAATTGTTTTATTTTAGCAACCGTCCGAAGCTGAAAGAAGCTAGCTTTTACCTTGAAATTGACTTGTTTGTCAAATTTCAGTGCCGAGTCAAATATCACGCCGAGGTTTTTGAGGTGTGAGTAGTGGGGTAACCAATATTGTTCTGGTTACTTGAGTTACACCAGCGTCTTTGTGTCCATCTTCGGTTTAAACCAGCATCTGCAGTTTCTTCTTACACATGGTTTTAAAACAATTAGTTTTGGGGCAATGTGGGGTGTGCATTCAGTGCCGACCTTGCCCTTGCGATGAATGAGGTTCGGCCCCAGACGACCTCGTGAGAATCTAACTCTACCATTCCTCCATTTTACAGTCGTCCGCTTCAGAAGTGTCTTCGCTGTGACTCCTTTCTGGAGAAAATGAACTCCAAGGCACAAGGTAGTGTTGTCCCTTCTGTCTGTCTATGTGAGTGACATCCCGGCTGGTAGTCTTATGCCCCTGTCCCACTTAGGAAACCTGAACGGAAACCTCTGGAGACTTTGCGCCCCACCCAAGGTTTCCGTGCGGTTCCCGGAGGTTTTTGTCAGTCTCCCTACCTGCTTCCACTACCTGCAACCACCTGCAACCTCCGGGAACCGCACGGAAACCTTGGGTGGGGCGCAAAGTCTCCAGAGGTTTCAGGTCAGGTTTCCTAAGTGGGACAGGGGCATAAGGCACCTTTCCACCATTTTGCTCCCCAGTCCATTATATGGTCACAAGTGAATTAGGCCATTCAGCCCATCAAGTCTACTCCGCGATTCGGTCATGGCTGATCTATCTCTCCCTCCTATCCCCATTCTCCTGCCTTCTCCCCTGACCCCGGTCCTAATCAAGAACCAATCTATCTCTGCCTTAAAAATATCCATTGACTTGGCCTCCACAGCCTTCTGTGTGGCAAAGAATTCCACAGATTCATCTGTAAGTCGCTCGGCTAAACTCATTACTTGTAGACACTGAGACTGGATCTGGTGTCCAGTTAATGGAGTCCCTCCAATAACTTCACTGCTCCCTTGTGATCTCGCTCCTGATACACAAGTTTGTTTCAATCTTCGCGGATATTCACGGCAGAGGAGGTGGTCATTTTGTGGGAAAAAGGAAAATCTCTCTCTGCCTCCACCGTGACTCTCTCTCCCTCTCCACCACTTTCTTTATCTCTCCTTCTATCCCTCCCACCATTTCCCCTCCTCCCAGTCCCCCTCTCATTCTCTCTAATGCTTTCATTCCAGGCCCTGTCCCATTTATGCGACTTTTTCGACAACTGCCGGCCGTCATAGGGCGTTACAGGTTGCCGAAAATGTTTAACATGGTGAAAATCCAGCGGTGACCAGAACAAGGTACGACTCTTTGAGCGACTACTCACGGCCATACAGGCTTCACCCCGCGACATGTCGCCTGTATGGCCGTGAGTCGTCTCCTCAGTCGCCCAAAGAGTCGTAGCGTCTTTCTGGTCGCCGCTGGATTTTCAACATGTTGGAAATTTTCGGCGACTTGCAACGGCCTAAGACGGGTGCCGGCAGTCTCCGAGAAAGTCGCGTAAGTGGGACGGGCCCATTACGGTAATAGTTTGCAGTGTTTGTTCATGCACTTTGGAGAAAAAACCCTGGCTAATTCCGGAATTGATTTTGAGCTACTGTCCCTCTAACCCCACTCCAGCACTAACTCCTGAGTATTTTTCAGGCTACGGTGAGCGAAATACTCAGCTGCAAGAGGAGAGGACAAAGGCTCTGAAGTCATTGAACGAGACCCAGGTTCAGACACAGGTCGGTAGAAACTGTTCGCTACTTGATGTTCTTTCTCACACGCTGGAAGAATTGGTTTGAATTTCATGTTCTTCGACTTTACTTAGAAACATAGAAAATAGGTGCAGGAGTAGAGGCCATTCGGCCCTTCGAACCTGCACCGCCATTCAGTATGATCATGGCTGATCATCCAACTCAGTATCCTGTACCTGCCTTCTCTCCATACCCCCTGATCCCTTTAGCCACAAGGGCCACATCTAACTCCCTCTTAAATATAGCCAATGAACTGTGGCCTCAACTACATCCTGTGGCAGAGAATTCCACAGATTCACCACTCTCTGTGAGAAAAATGTTTTTCTCATCTCGGTCCTAAAAGATTTCCCCCTTATCCTTAAACTGTGACCCCTTGTTCTGGACTTCCCCAACATCGGAAACAATCTTCCTGCATCTAGCCTGTCCAACCCCTTAAGAATTTTGTAAGCTTCTATAAGATCCCCCCCCCCCACTTAAAGCCAACCATAGTTTAGAGACACAGCACGGAAACATGCGATGTGTAGGAAGGAACTGCAGATGCTGCATCAAACTGAAGATAGACACAGAATGCTGGAGTAACTCAGCGGGACAGGCAGCATCTCTAGGTAGAAGGAATGGGTGACGTTTCAGGTCGAGACTCTTCTTCAGACTGAGTCAGGGGAGAGGGAGGCTCGAGATGTGGAACGTTCGTGCATTTGTGTTCCATATCTCACTACATCATGGTCTACGTCTCTCGTTTCCCTTTCCCCTGACTCGGTCTGAAGAAGAGTCCCAATGTGCGATCGTTGGTCAGCGTGGACTCGGTGGGCCAAAGGGCCAGTTTCTACGCAGAGGAGAAGCTGGAGTAACTCAGCGGGTCAGGCAGCATCTCTGGAGAAAAGGGATCAGTGACATTTTGGGTCTAGACCCTTCTTTTCCATGCTGTATCTCTGATAACTAAACTAAACTGCCACAGGAGGCAGTGGAGGCCAAGTCAATTGATATTTTTACGGTAGATATAGATAGATTCTTGATTAGTGCGGGTGTCAGAGGTTACGGGGAGAAAGCAGGAGAATGGGGTTCGGAGGGAGAGATAGATCAGCCATGATTGAATGGCGGAGTAGACTTGATGGGCCGAATGGCCTAATTCTACTCCTTATGGCCACATCTCTGGCTCATGCCTGCCAGTGTGTGTAAGATAGTGTTAGTGTGCGGGGATCGCTGGTCGGGGTGGACTCGGAGGGCCAAAGGCAGGCACGGGTTATTGGTAGGGGACCATCAGCCATGATCACAATGAATGGCGGTGCTGGCTCAAAGGGCCGAATGGCCTCCTCCTGCACCTATTTTCTATGTTTCTATGTTTTCCCCGCTGTACTTCTAAACTAAAACTAAACTTCAGTTATGAATAAGGCCACACGGGATTTCAGGAAACAATTGGGTAAGATCATAATCCTAAGGTTTAATCATAAGGCCATGTGATAGGAGTAGAATTAAGGGCCATTCGGCCCATCAAGTCTACTCCGCCATTCAATCATGGGCTGATCTGTCTCTCCCTCCCAACCGCATTCTCCTGCCTTCTCCCCATAACCCCTGACACCTGCAATGAGTTATCTGCTGTTGCCTATCAAAGCAATCATTGTCATTTTAGACAGGGATGATTGAGAAACAGCATCACTATATTGGTGATTAGTGAGTTTACCGTTTTGTTTTGCTTTGCATCATCCCACTGTTTGCCGGGGCTATTTGATGCGTTCACTTGTCTATTTGAGATGTGGGGGCGTTTGGTAATAGATTCGCCCTGACGTCTAAACCAAAGTTGCCAAGACTCGTTGAAGTAAATGAGTAAGCTGACATTTCAAACCTTTTCTACCCAAGTGATTTACTAATCTGACAGGAAATGGTTGGACATAAATTAGCTGCTATTGTTTGCGTATGTTATTGGGCAACGTTGCAAGTGGAAAGATTCCCTTCAGACATCTAAGCTAGTCTCGTGATAGAAACATAGAAACATAGAAATTAGGTGCAGGAGTAGGCCATTCGGCCCTTCGAGCCTGCACCGGCATTCAATATGATCATGTATGATCATCCAACTCAGTATCCCGTACCTGCCTTCTCTCCATACCCACTGATCCCCTTAGCCACAAGAGCCACATCTAACTCCCTCTTAAATATAGCCAATGAACTGGCCTCGACTACCCTCTGTGGCAGGGAGTTCCAGAGATTCACCACTCTCTGTGTGAAAAAAGTTCTTCTCATCTCGGTTTTAAAGGATTTCCCCCTTATCCTTAAGCTGTGACCCCTTGTCCTGGACTTCCCCAACATCGGGAGCAATCTTCCTGCATCTAGCCTGTCCAACCCCTTAAGAATTTTGTAAGTGATCTATGCTTTGGTTGATGGGCATGTTTATAGGTGGGTCCTTTGTTAGATTCCAGTGTCACAGAACGAGGCCCTTCGGCCCACAGAGTCCATGCCGACCATCGACTTTTCCCCTCCATCATTCTTCTCAGCTACACCCAGTGTTTATCACTCATCTATCTACCAGGGGACAATCATCTCACTGGGGCAATTGACCTACCAATTTATCAACCAAACCACTACAATCAGCCTACCGCAGGATCCTAAAGTTCCATAAGTTCATAAGACATAAGAGCAGAATTAGGCCATTCATCCCATCGAGTCTACTCCACCATTCGATCGTGGCTGATCTACCTACCCACCCCTCTCAACTCCATTCTCCTGCCTTCTCCCCGTAACCTTTGACGTCCTTACTAAACCAAAAACCTATCAATCTCCGCTTTAAAAATACCCAATGACCCAGTCTGAAGAAGGGTTTCGGCCCGAAACGTTGCTTATTTCCTTCGCTCCATAGATGCTGCCGCACCTGCTGAGTTTCTCCAACTATTTTGTCTACCTTCGATTTTCCAGCATCTGCAGTTCCTTCTTGAACATTTTATCTACCCCAATGACTTGGCCTCCTCTGCTGACTGTGGCAATGTATTCCTCAGATTCACCACCCTCTGGCTAAAGAAATTCCTCCTTACCTTTTTAACGGAAAGTCCATTTATTCTGCAGGCAGGCGGGACTAGTGTAGCTGGGACATGGTGGCCGGTGTGAGCACGTTGGGCCGAAGGGCCTGTTTGCACGCTGTATCACTCTATGAGTAGTGAATGGTTGTGATATATTAAGAAGGCCCTTCTGTATTTTTCAGGGGTTGGAAAACACCGTGGACCTCGAACATCAGCTTACTCAGACTCTCGAAGGAGAGAACAGTGACTTGTGCAAGCGCAGTCAGCGGATGTCAGAACAGGTGGGGACATCTGGAGCGTAGTCAAGCAGATATCATTTGTTTGTTTGACATCCACTGTGCCACAAGCGGCTTTAGGCTTGCACATTCCAACAGCCTTCACTCTTACTTGCAAATAAGTCACTTTGCCCGTTTGCACCTGAGGGCCAAATACGGGCAGATGGGTCTAACGTAGATGGGGCATGTTGGTTGCACAGGCAAGTTGGGCCGAAGGGCCTGTATCCACACTCTGTGACTCTATATCCTGTCACCAATGCTACGGCACTCAGCCGCTGTCTGTGGCATTGAATTCCACAGATTCACCACCCTCTGGCTGAAGAAATTCCTCCTCATCTCCTAAAGGTACTTCCTTTTACTCTGCAGGCAGGTGGGACTAGTGTAGCTGGGACATGTTGGCCGGTGTGGGCAAATTGGGCATCAAAGGTTACGGGGCGAAGGCCGAAGCCAGACTAAAGTCAAGGCGTTAAATTTATTGTCACGTGTACCGAGGTGCAGTGAGCAGCTGTTTCGTTGCGTGCCATCCAGTTAGCGGAAAGACTATACATGATTACACATCAAGCTGCCCACGGTGTACAGATACAGGATAAAGGGAATAACATTTAGTGCAAGATAAAGTCCAGAAAAGTCAAATTACAAATAGTCCGAGGGTTTACAATGAGATAGATGGCAGGTCAGATGTCCTCTAGTTAGTGATGGGATGGGTCACTGGTCAGTGTGTCTTCCATAAGGGAAGTAAAGAGCATGCGTCCTCTGGCCTAACAATAGGCAGTGTAGAGTTTAGTTTAGTTTAGAGATATAGCGCGGAAACAGGCCCTTCGGCCCACCGAGTCCGCTCCGACCAGCAATCCCCGCACACTAACACTACCCTACACACACTGGGAACAATTTACATTTATACCAAGCCAATCAACCTACAAACCTGCACGTCTTTGGAGTGTGGGGGGAAACTGAAGATCTCGGGCAGAACGTACAAACTCCGTACAGACAGCACCCGTATGTTGTTGAAGAAATTCAATAAAAGGAGACCATATTTTGGAAAATTAATCTGGTTTGACAAGTCGAGACAAGCCTTATTTTTTCTAGATGTAGGGTCTTGGTCATTTCTGTGATCCACATCTTCACTGTGGGGACTGTTGTCTTTTTCCAGAATTTAAGTACAAGTTTGTTCGTAGTTATTAAACCATAGTCAAGGAAGCGTCTTTGGAATATCGTTAACTTAGGGCAGCCCTCTGACATTCCTAATATTATTAATTTTGAATCTGACTCCAATTGAATTTTGAGTGTTTTAGTAATGATATTGAATATTCCCGTCCAGAAGGTTTGTATTTTTATACAGAATACAAAAGAATGGGTTAGGGTGGCTTCTTGGAAGTGACATTTATCACAGAGAGGAGAGACAGCTGGGAAGATCTTATTCGTGTTTCGGCACGGACTAGAAGGGCCGAGATGGCCTGTTTCCATGCTGTAATTGTTATATGGTTATATGGTAGACGGGATCGAACCCGGGTCTCTGGCGCTGTAAGGCAGCAACTCTACCGCTGCGCCACTGTGACCGCCCTTGTTTTAATGAGCTTCACTCTTGCATCACTACTGAAGAAGTAATTTTGTAAAAGAAGCATAAAAATTATGTGAATTTAGTAAAGGTTATGATAATTATTATTTATTTTAATTTTTTTTACAACAGCTACTTAGTTTGACAAGAGAGCAAAAGGATTTGACAAAAGCTTACGATGAACTACCAGAAGAAATGAAGGGAGAGACTTCTGTTGAATACTGGGCACCCAGATCACACCTGGTCCAGGTAAACATGCTGCACAATGATCTGTCTCATGGGAGCTAGACACAAAAAGCTGGAGTAATAAAAAGCCCCTGTCCCACTTAGGAGACCTAAACAGCAACCTCTAGTGACCTTGCCCTCCACCCAAGGTTTCCATGAGGTCACCGGAGGTTTTGGTCACTCTCCCTAATGGTTGAAAGTGGTTTCCGCGTGGTCGAGGCTTCATCTAGGTTGCTGCTGTTTTTTCATCACCGGCCTCGACTAAAAATAGGTTTAAAAATCGATCATTTTTTAGTCGCAGGTCTAGTTGAAGCCTTCTGATTTCTTCATAATCGAGGAAGGTTTTCAACATGTGCGTGGGAGGTGGTAGGAGGTTGTAGGTCACCTCGACCTTGATTTTTTTTTTGGGTGGCGGGCAAGGTCACCAGAGGTTGCTGTTTAGGTCTCCTAAGTGGGACAGGCCCTTAACTCAGCAGGACAGGCAGCATCTCTGGGGAGAAGGATTGGGTGGCATATCGGATCGAGACCCTCCTTCTCAGGGGAAAGGGAAACGAGAGATATAGACGATGATGTGGAGAGGTAACGAACAATGAATGGAAGATGTGTAAAAAGTACACATGATAAAGGAAACGGGCCAATGTCGGGAGCGCCGCTCTCCACTCACAGGCAAACAACTATTCTGATTCAATTATTATTTTTTTTTTAATTTAAAAAAAAATCTGGCTTCCATAGCAACAGAAGCAGAGAATTTGGAAGGGAATGTGCGGGCATTCTTCCGTCGGATAAAATGAACCGTAGTTTGGCTGAAAGTAGTCACCAAGGGCTCAGTTTCCTCGAGAAAAGTAGGACAGAGGGGTTGAGTTACAGTACGTTGCTAGCAATACACAGTCGCTCATTGTCTCTGGACTCTCAGCGCTCCTTTAATAAGTTTGCAATACCGATGTAGCACTTGGTACACAAAAATGCTGGAGAAACTCAGCGGGTGCAGCAGCATCTATGGAACGAAGGAAATAGGCAACGTTTCGGGCCGAAACCCTGAAGGAAATAGGCAACGTTTCGGGCTGAAACCCTGAAGGAAATAGGCAACGTTTCGGGCTGAAACCCTGATGGAAATAGGCAACGTTTCGGGTCGAAACCCTTCCGGGTTTCATCCCGAAACGTTG